>NC_056745.1:676209808-676497308 GCF_019279795.1 Protopterus annectens | reverse complement strand
ATATATATATATATATATATATATATATATATACCACAAGAAGTTGGCGCCAAAAATGCTATAAAATGAACCATCTAATTAATTAAATTGATTCTGAGGAAGTCCACGTTTCAGTGGATGAAAGCGCTTAATCTTGTCCTTGTACTATTGGATTTAGTTATTTTTCGAATGGATTGGATTATTTGTTGTTTTGACATTAAAGAGGTGTATTATTGCTTCGCTGGGTTCTTGGCTCATTCTTCTTGGATCAGTTCTGTTATTTGGTTCGTAAAGACATTTTTCGTTTAGTTTCGTTGTCATGGATACCCAAGGGGAGCTGGCCACCAGGAAGCGTACACCCAGCAGAAGTGACGATATCAGCGAGCTGCGAACGGAGGTATTGTCATTGAAAGGGGAAGTTGCCCGTTTGTTGGAGCTCATGACTCGATCCAAGCCTAAACGGACTGGCTTTAGTTTCTCTCAGGGGATAGGTGAACTATCCAGTTCTAGTGAAGCGGACTTTGAAATTCCGAACGGTCAGCGTTCAGCTTGCTCTAATCAACCACAATGCAATGGAATAGACCTACGGAATAAACGCAGGATAACAGCAAATTAACTGAGAGAGATTTCACTTTCGACTTCTCTTTGTACAACATTGATGATGAATCTAAACGCACAGGTACCAAATCGAAGCGAGTGATGGCAGGTAAAACTTTTTCTTCTGCCATTACAAGCAGTATGAAAGCTACCACTAAAAATGTACAACAAAACTCTAGTCCCAAAGCTAATGTGTCGGCAACTAAAGACATTATTAACCACCACTGTCCTAGTGGTATTAGAGAAAAATTGGATGATTTTTTGGCAGTAGACATTTGTTTTGAAAATGCCAAAATTTGTGTCATTTCAAGCAAAGGGGGCGTTGAACATAGCCAAGGAACTTTAAAGCAAAATATATATGCATTGGGTAAATATATGAGCATAATTAGAGGCATTAAAATAGATAATGCCTACTTGAATAAATGCATAACTATGAACATTGTCCCTAAGGGACTTAGATTTTTTAAGAAACCTATGAGCATTGAATTAAATGTGTGTAACTGTAAAGAATTTGAGAATGTTTAATTGTTTTGGTATTGATTTTATGAAATTATTAGTGAAAAAGAATGATGAGAAATTATGTAAATAAATTGAAATGGCAGAGAAATTGAACAAAAATATAACTGAGGATTTAGTATTTGACCAATGGGAGAATTTATATCAAAAACAGTTCTTGGAAGCAGATAAGAGAGCTAATAGTATTGTGGAAAGAAAGTGTAAAAAAATAGAGGGATATGAGGGAATATAAGGATGGAAAGGTATATGAGTGGAATCTAGTAAACCAAGAAAAAAAGCAACAAATTTGAAATGAATTTTAACAATAGAAATTATAAAAATAATAATAATTTGAATAGGGAACCTTATAAAAATTATGGAAATCAGGATTTTCAGGAGGGCTACGATCAGGACATGAACAAGTATCAACAAGGAAAATGGAGAGGGAATGGGAGAAACATAGGACAGAAGTATGGGAACAATCAGAACTGGAGACAACGACGATGGTAGAGAAGGGCATGGTCATTGGTACACCACACAGGGGTAGTGAAAAACTACAGTCTAATTTTGAAGGGGAAAAAACAGTGGTACACCAACATAATGGATTCAATATATTCAATTATACTGACATAACAATTGGAAAGGAATTTTTTTCTCTAAAGGGATGAAATATGTGCCTAATAAGAATTTTAGGATTGTCGATCGTGTAATTGACATTAAAAAATATAGTAGAAAACTAAATTTAGCCATATATTTTAAAGATGGCACTAGCAACATTGTGAGTAGAGATTTAAAGAAAAATAGTACATTTATACCACCCCCTCACCCACAAGTCTCCCTGTTTGAAAAATTAATTATAAGAGACTTGTATCAGTTAAAAAACAATACAAGGGGAGTTAAAAATCACAGTAATTTAAAAGAAGAGGAGGCCCGCTTGTTACAAACACTTATGAACGATAGGACAGTAAGGGTCATGAAGCCAGACAAGGGTGTGGGGGTATAGTATTATATGATAACGCATATGTCAGTAAAATGTTTAACATATTAGTAGAATCAGGGAATTATGAAAGCATTTCGCTAAATCAGATAAATATTGGATATAGACGAATTAACATGTATTTAGAAGATATGTTAATGGATGATAGAATCAATATTGATTTGTACAATTTTATGAAAGTGGATTATCCTTTAATGGCAACCATAGTTGGAGTACCCAAAGTACATAAAAATATTAGACCCACCCTTTAGACCCATTATATCGGGTAGTCTGTCTAAGACATTCCCCATTGACAACTGGTTGAAGCACATTTATTCTAGGATCCCCCATATTATAAAAGACTCGTGGATGTTCTTGGGTTTATTGACAAAAGATATATGGAAAAAAGAACTGATATATGTGACCATTGATGTAATAGATTTATTTTCTTGTATTCCTAAGGAACAAGGAATACAAAGCTTTAGTGACAGCATTTATGAGTACTCTACCTTGGATTGGGAGAAAAGTAAGGTAATTTTGGAACTGATGAGCATAGTATTGGACCACAATTACATTTATTATGAAGGAGAGTATTACAGGCAGATTAGGGGAGTAGCTATGGGGGCAGCTTGTGCCCCCATATTCGCTAATCTTGTGCTTCTGGATTGGGAAAAGGAAAATGTATTTAAAAGTCAATACTATAATCACATTAGATTATACACCAGATTTCTAGATGATATATTTATTTTATGGGAAGGAAATGAAGAGACACTGGACGAATTTGTCAAATATTTGAATAATACTAGTCCATTCCTGAAATTTACATACAATTTTAGTAGAACAGGAATTTCATATTTGGGTACCTTTTGTGTCTAGTACTGAAGATGGCTTTTCTTCTCGTATTCACAGAAAAACTACATTCTCAAACAACTATTTAGAATATACGAGTTTTCACCCCTTGAAAATGAAAAAGAGCATTTTCAAGGGGGCAATGCATACGAGCAGCAAGAATGACTTCAAATGAAATGAAAAAGGAAATGGAATTTATTAGTAAATTATTTTTAGACAGGGGTTATCCTGAATATTTAATAACTGAGGTCAAAACGTATGTGATTGATTCATGGGGGACTAAATACATATTTTCCAGTTTTGGGCAATCCCTGTGTTAGCAACACATCAGTACAGAATGCAGACAAAAGTATAATAGGGCATGTATTATATATTACACTCCACAGACAAATTATATTAAAGAAATTGTTAAAAAAATATTGGAATGTATCTTTTAATGATACTGAATTAATGGAAGTACTGGGTGAGACACCCACCTTTGTATACAAAATGGGTATGAACTTGAAGTCCCTACTTGAAAAGAACAAAGATCAGACTATTGATATAAGAAATAACAGAGGAACTAGGAAGTGTGGAAGCTGTCAGTATTGCAAGGTAATTAATGAAGATGAAAATTTGATCCTAGAAAATATAAATAGGACTAGAGTAAAGTTTGTTAGAGGCAATTGCAATACTACGAATATTGTTTATTTAGCCAAATGTTATCAATGTAGTTGTTTTTACGGAAATTCAGAAGGCGAATTTATGAACATTTATATGCAGTCAAAAAGAATGATAGTAGTAATGCTTTATGTCGACATATACAAGAGACGGACAATACACATTATTTTAAGTTTGCCATTTTAGAACGTGTGATATCCAACATTAGAGGAGGTAACCTTAAGGCTTATTTAGCTCTTAGGGAGGCAAAATGGCAAATATTAACTGATGCATCCACAAAGCCAGGCTTAAATGATCATATATCGCTAAGATCATTTTTAATGTAAAGCTTCCGTGTTTTATTCTGAAGTTCCTTCATGTTTTTCATGATTAAGATTTTTCCATGTATCTATTAATTTTTATTTTTTTTATTTATTTTTTATTTATTATTTTTATCATTATTTTTTATTATCATGATTGATTCCTTCATACACTTAGAGATGGTGTAATATGTTCATTATACTCTGCCATAGAATTTTATTACCACACAGTTTTATTACACTGTTATATATACATTTTATATAATAATAATTATATGATAACACAACATTATATATTGCTTAGATATGATATTATGGATTATTCAATTATTATATATTTCTCATTTTTATGAATTACTGGAAATTTAATATTTATAATAAATTGATTACACTACTTTTACACACATTTTAGATAGGAAGTTATATACTGAAAACATTTTTTCGTATTGATGTACTTTTATACCTTGCCATTTTTTATATAATACACTTAGATTCCAATTTTTATACATTTTTTAATTTACTTATGTTATTCTATATATTTTTTTAATTTACTTATGTTATTCTATATATTTTGCATTTTTTTTATGCACAAATGCACTTTCATATTCAGCCCAAACAGGCTATTTAAATCAACGCAGTTTTTTTGTTAGGTCTTGATATACATTTTATATACATTCTTTCAGACTATTTAGAAGCTATGGTTGTTTCAAATTGATATATCTATAACTAGTGTGATAGGTTTTCATAGGCATTGCTCGTTTAGTATCTCATTATATTATATACATCAACATATTTGTAGGAACTATGTTTAATATGAAAATGAATATGTTTTAGGTATAAAAATAAGGGTATTCGAATATTTTTAATATTTTAAATATTTACATTACATAGACTATGATTGTTTGATTTGTATTGTATACTAACTTGTTTTTTAAAACTATGTTCATAGCTAGGAAACAGCTTTTCGAAAAAGTATGAGGAGTATGTCTTTAAATACCACAAGAAGTTGGCGCCAAAAATGCTATAAAATGGAACCTCTAATTAATTAAATTGATTCTGAGGAAGTCCACATTTCAGTGGATGAAAGCGCTTAATCTTGTCTTTGTACTATTGGATTTAGTTATTTTTCGAGTGGATTGGATTATTTGTTGTTTTGACATTAAAGAGGTGTATTATTGCTTCGCTGGGTTCTTGGCTCTTTCTTCTTGGATCAGTTCTTATATAGATATAGATATAGATATATAGATATAGATATATATAATTGTTTCCCATTAGGGGGGGCACCTGACATCTGGGGCAAGAAAAACTGATGTAATGGCGTCGGCTGCATGCTTTATACCCTTGACTACCTGACGTCACGGAAGATGAGACAGCAACAGACGCAGGACCCAAGACTTTGATAATCAGGCCGACTGAGGGCTACTGCAAGCAGATAACCCAAATGTGATGACTGCAACAGTGAATACACTCGGAACGTCTACATTTATGGTAAGTGTACACAACTGTACTTTATCCCTGCCAGGGTAGCCCTCGGCCGGCCCGAATACCAGAGGCTTAGTATTTCTGTGTCAGTTGCTGTCGCTTCAGCACTGACGTCAGGTAGTCAGTAGTATAAAGTAAGGCATCCGATGCCATTAGATCAGTCTTTCTTGCAGAGGAGCTTGATGCAGAAGCAGTTTGCACGAGTGCCGGTCGGCCGCTACCTGAATTTCGTCTTCTGAATTGAAGCTGACGTCTTCTAAAGCTAAGTACCCCATTGGGGATCCTTTTTTCTTGCTCTAACAGATGTCAGAAAAAGTTAACAATTGTCTCGCCTGTGGAAAGCAAATACCACACAGAGACTTTAATTCTTATTGCGTCACTTGCTTAGGCCCAGACCATGACATCCCTCGCTGATGTTTTTGTGCTGTGTTTAATGCCAGAACTATACGTCATCATCTGGCCCTTATTGTAGCAAGATATTTTTGCTTACAGTCCTCTAATTCCGATATGGATTCCGTAAGCCATCCAATAGCAGATCTTCTGAAAAAACATACGGTAAAAGACCGAGACAGACCGCACAGGTCCAAACTTACCGGCAACGCTTCCGTTAAGCTAGTAGTCAGTTCTCCGGTCCTCAGTGAGGTGCTTTTGCAGACCCTGATGCCTGCTTCTGTGAATTTGCAGGCCGCTACCGAGACTCTTTCAGAGTCCGGTATACCGCAAAGCTCTTCTTTGACTAAGGATCCTGCAGTTATCTCTCTCTTGGATGGGTCCGGAGCCGCTGAGCAGGCACCGGATTACAAGGAAGTACTTTGCACTACCAATTCTCAACACAAACCGACTTATTTCGCATCTACCGTTCTTCCGAAAACTACCGACTTTCTAAGGCCCAGGGTACAAACCACACCCAAGAAACCGACCCAATCTCGGGCACCTGCTTCCTTGCCTCAGTCTGAAATGTTTAAAGTGGCGGAAGACCTTATGCTGATCAGGGGAAGCCAAGCTACCCTTTCCAAAAGGAAGAGAGATCTGTCCCCAGTAGTTTTATCTGAACAGGATGACACTGATGCATCTGAATATGAAGACATAAAACCCCTTCTCTGCTTATGAGGATTCTGATGCAGAGGAATCAGTTTCTTCTGCCTCACCACCCGAGGACTTTTCCTTTGGGGAAACAGTTTATACCTTAAGGGAGCATTTCCAATGGGAACGTTAGGGCTACCTTCAGTCTAAAAAGAGATTCAGAGAATTCTTAGCTCTTCCATAGCACAGACCCCTGGCCATTCCCCCAGTCCTGGATATTGTGGACGATGTTTTCCTGGAATCCAGTTAGACTCCTGACACCCTCCCTCCTGCTCCTAGAAAACCTGGCAGTATTAGAGTCCCTGACTCGCACACATTTCTTTTCAAAAGTCCTACTGCTGACCCTGAGGTAATTTCTCAAGGGCCTAAAGGAATTAAAGCAATCTCTGCTAAGAATCCCATCCCCTCAGATAGGGATTCCCCGAGCACTAGACAGATTGGGTAAAAAAAAGTATATACCCTCTGCTACTCTTGCTATCAGAGCACTAAATTGTCAGTTCTATATGCAGAAATTTCAGCAACATACCATGGAACTCCTCAAACAGAAAGTGTCTTCCTTTCCTGCTTGTGCAGAATCTAAAGCGTTACAAGAGTAAACGCATTCTGTAAGTCAAGTAACTAGGCACACCTTACACTGTGGTTTGACATCCTAGAAGCTTCTTGCAGGGCAGCAGTCACCGGTTCTGTCCTTAGAAGGTATGCTTGGCTTAAGGAGCAACTCTTGCCAGACAATGTCAAATCTAAATTATTGGATGCACCCTTGTACAAAGACAACTTATTTGGCACCAAGGCAGAGGAGGTCTTAAAAAATATGGAAGAAAAAGCTTAAATCTATGCAGACAGTGAAGGATTTCCTACAGGTCCAGCCACCCAGGTTCAGAAGCTATTGCCCCTCTGAGCACTGGTCCTTTCCTGCCCCTACCATGTCAGTTCAGCCCAGACCCCGTGTAAACAGACCCCCTAGACAGCAGCCGCAGGGAATGCAGAGATCAAAGCAGTGGAGTTCCTCCACTTCAAAACCAGGGAGTTCAAAGCCAACCCCCTCAGGGTAAGAACTCACAATGACTCTTCTTCCCCACCCCCCTCCCTCTGCCCACAAGCACTTGCCCCAAGGAGGAAAACTCTCCTTCCACGCAAGCACCTGGGCCACCATTACCGACAACCACTGGATCCTCAACATAGTGTCCCAGGGGATACAGATTTTCTTTCCACACTCTTCCAACCCCAAAAGGGTTCCCAGATCTACCTCCAAACCAGTGAGCAGAGGTGAAATAGCAAGTCCTTTCCCTGCTCTCTGAGGGCAATAGGGCTTGTTCCTGCAGAACAGATAGACCAAGGTTTCTACTCCAGACTTTTTCTGGTACCCAGAAAAGAGGGCACCTGGCACCCCATCCTTTATCTATCAATTCTAAACACCTTCCTGGTGATACCAAAATTCAAAATGCTCACCCTCCAGCAACTGCTACCCATGCTCTCCAAGAATGCTTGGCTAGCCACCCTAGACCTAAAAGAGGCCTACCTCCACATTCCTATCAGGGAGTCATGCAGGAAATATCTGCGCTTCCATTTGGCTTATCTACTGCTCCCAGAATTTTCACAAAATGTCTGTCTCCCGCCATTGCGTTTTGCAGAAAAAGGAATATCCAAATTTACCCATACTTAGACGACTACCTAATTCAGGCAGACTTTCAGGAAATGCTGCTCGAGCACCTGGCCTTTATAATGTTCCTACTGACCTCCCTAGGGTGCACTATCAACGAAAAGAAATCTAAACTAGTACCCACCCAAAGGATTATATTCCTGGGAGCAAGCCTGGACACAGCATCCCAGATTGCATTCCTTACTCCAGAAAAGCAAACTTACCTGACGGCCTACTTATCTCATCTAGCCACCAGACCCCGGTTATCTGCAAGGAAAATACTGCAAGCTCTGGGGTTCATGGCATCTTGCATTCTACTCATTCCATATGCCAGACTGCATATGAGGAAACTTCAGTGCTACCTAAAAAGCCTTTGGTGTCAACACTCTCAAGACCTGTAAACTCTTAATACCATTGATACCTTGCCTAAGGAAAGATTTTCTTTGGTGGACAGCAGCATGCTCCCACAACAAGGGACTACCTTTCTCAACACCCCCCACCACCCTGACCCTCTCCACAGACTCATCAGACTATGCTTGGGGTGCACACCTGGACGACAGGTACATACAGGACCAATGGTGGCCATAGCAAATACATCTGCACATTAACCAAAAAGAGATGTTAGCTGTCCAGCATTCATTGACAGCTTTCAGGCCCCTTCTCTCCCCAGGGGCTCTCTTGATCAAAACAGACAACGCCACTGTGATTTGGTATATCAACAAACAGGGAGGGACTCACTCCTACTCTCTCTGCAGGCTGGCCTTGACCCTTTGGCACACAGTCTCTGCCATGCAACACCACCTGTTGGCACAATTCCTGCCAGGTAGTCTAAACACTCTGGCAGACCACATAAGTAGAAATCTTCTGGACCCACGAGTGGAAACTAGACCAAAGAACCTTCACCCTAATAACTCAGAAATGGGGCACCCCGAAGATCAGCCTCTTTGCTTCCCACACCAACCATCAGCTCAGCAAGTTCTGCACCGGGGAACATCACTGCATGGCTTGGAAAGTGGTTGCCATATCCTTCCCCTGGGTCAGTCTCTCGTCTGTGCATTTCCGTCACTACCTCTCATCACCAGGGTACTGCTCAAAATAAGGGAGGAAAAACCAAGGACAGTTCTGATTGCTCCAGACTGGCCTCACCAGCACTGGTACCCACTGCTGCGCATCCTGTCCCCACTGCCACCATGGCATCTCCCTCAGACCCCAACCCTCCTGACCCAGAGGGAAGGAGAATTCATGCATCCTAAATTGCAGACCCAAAATTTGGCAGCCTAGCTTATTTCCTGACTACTGATCAATCTGCCAACTTCAGTAAACAGGTTCTAGATGTTATACGTGAGGCTAGACACCATATCACTAGAAAGTCTTATGCTGACAAATGGAAAAGGTTCTGTACGTGGATTCAGGCTAAGGGAGCCGATATGGCACAGCCCTCCCTACCTGTCATCCTGGATTACCTAGCTGAACTGCTACACAGTGGTCTCTGTTTCCTCTATTAAAATTCATGCCTCTATCTCTGCTCATTTCCACACTGAGTACCCCCTTTTCTCGCACCCTCTGATCAAACAGTTCCTAAGAGGGGCTAGCAACTTGAGGCCACCCAGAAGAGCACCTACCCCAGCTTGGGGCCTAAACTTTGTGTTGGAAAAGCTCACCCTGCCCCCCTTTGAACCAGCATCTTCAGCAGAGTTAAAATTTCTCTCCTGGAAGACAGCTTCTCTTCTGGCCATCACTTCAGCCAGAAGGGTCTCCAAGCTACAACCACTCATGGCTGTAGAGCCCTTCATCATCTTCCATGCTGATGGGGTGTCTCTCAGGACTAACCCATCCTTCATGCCCAAAGTGGTGTCCAGTGTGGCTCTCAACCAATCCATTAATTTGCCCACCTTTTTCCCTAACCCACAAAACAAAGGGGAAAGGAACCTGCACTCTAGATATGCACAAACAGGTCATATTCTATCTAGACATGACTAAATCATTCAGAAAGACTGATCAATTACTGGTCAGCTTTGCTGTAGGGGCAGAGGGCAAAGCCATCTCCAAACAAACCATTTCCAAATGGATAGCACACTGCATCCATTTGTTACAAGCAACAAGGAAAACCTCCCCCTAAGCGGGTCAGGACTGAATCTTACCAGAGCAGCGTCCACGTCTGCAGCTTTCCTCAGAGGAGTCCCCACCAGGGACATCCTGGAGGCTTCCACCTGGATATATGTTCACACTTTCACCAAGCATTACCACCTGCCTCTCTTCTCCAAGTCCAAGGCAGGCTTTGCCACTGTAGTATTGCAGGGCAATCTAGCCAGCCCCTATTCTCATTGACTGCCTCCACCCTTTTCCTCAGCTTTGGGAATCAACCCAAATGTGATGACTGCAACAGTGAAACACGAAGAACATAGTACAGTTGTGTACACTTACCATAAATGTAGATGTTAGAGTGTATTCACTGTTGCAGTCATGGTTTCCCTCCATCCCATCCCCCTCTTCTTTCTCTCTCCTTGCAAGGAACTATTTGGTATTTACCTTCTACTGCTGGGGTTCTTCCACCATATCTTGGCTCCCTCTTGGGGGCTCCTGACAGGGCAAGAAAAACTGATATAAAGTAAGGCAGCTGACACCATTACACTACTGACAGCCTGATGTCAGTCCTGAAATGACAGCAACCGACGCAGAAATACTAAGCCTCTTGTATTCGGGCCGGCTGAGGGCTACCCTGGCAGGGTAACCCCTAATGTGATGTCTGCAACAGTGAATACACTCTAACATCTACATTTATGGTAAGTGTACACAACTGTACTTTCCTCTTCTGCCTTGTCTCAAGAAGGAACTTCAGTGGTGGTTTCGTCAGTTCTCTAAATCAAGGGCTCCCTTTTCATCCTCCTCTTCTATCTCAGAAGCTGTTCAGGTGCATTAGACGTGGGTTAGGGAGCAGCTTTTTGCTCCCTAAAGATGCAAGGTGTTTGGTCACCTCTTCAAAAGAAAGACCACATCACTGTCAAAAGGGGCGAGAACTCCTCTGCTGGCTTTTCATCCTTTCGTCCACCCCCCCACCCCCCATTTTTCTAGAGCTGGTTTTGCTAGGGCCATACTTCATGACTTCCTAGAAGGCTTTGCTAGTCCTTCTTCCTCCCCCTCTCCTTCCTGAGCTTTGGCAATCTCTCTAGTGTAATGATTACTGCAACAGTGAAATGGAAGGACATAGTACAGTTGTGTAAAATCTTACCATAACGGTAGATATCCTTCTGTTCACTTTTGCAGTAGTCACTTCCTCCCTCTTACCCCTGGTCTGTTTCTTTTCTGGATGTACTGAATAAGTTTTTTCCCCTTAGACTGGTGTTCCTACTGGGGCTGTCAATTCTAAGGAATGTACATGCAGACATCAACTTATGCCCTTTACTACACGAGGAGCATACATGTGACTTATGGCATATCTTAAAGTAACGACTGGCCGGATGGTGGGCCAACCTTTGGAGGGGATCCCTAGTGTAATGAATACTGCAACAGTGAAAAGGACATATACTGATGTCCTTCATGGATGCATCTGCAGTCATAACAACTGGGTTGTCCTGTCGTCAGGCAGCCCTTCAGTCGGCCGGATTCCAAAGTCCGGGTCCGGCTTCGGCTGATGTCGCACTTCACCCGACGTCATCTCTGTTGGTCTTCGGGTATAAAGGCATCAGCCGACGCCATTTTCCTCAGTCTTTCTTGCCGCGTGGCGCCCGAAGCAGAAGCTGTTCGCAAGTGCCGGTCGGTCGGATCCAGAGATTACTTCTACCAATACTACTTCAAGACTTCTAAAGCTAAGTACCCCGCTGGGGACTCTTTCTTGCCTCAGCCGATGTCAGAAAAGTTAATAATGGTTTAGCCTGTGGGAAACAAATACCTCATAAAGCTGTCCACTCTTATTGTCTGCCTTGGTTAGGCCCAGCGCACGACGTAGCAGCCTGTTCGCCTGTGTTGCTCAACCGACAACGCTTAGGCGCCGGTCGGAGTTTGCTGAACAGTTTTTCGGTTCTGATTTTGCGTACATTATGCCGCCGGATCCTCCGACAACCCAATCTGCCAAAAACGCAAAGATAGACCAACACTCGGTCCACGGTTTCGCAGAAACCATGGTTAAGCAAATCATGAGTGTCTCGGTTTCGCCGAAACCGAGAAAACTGATCAAAGTACAGCTGAATCTATCTCTACAACTGAGGCCCCTGCTACCACTCTTGAAACGGCCTCAGAAATTTTATCCACTACGGTGGTTGCCACTGACTTATCAGACACCATTCCCTTGGATGTCTCTACCCCAGCACGTGGTGCTGCTAGGCCTCCAGCAGCCATGTCCATTAAGGCCTTCGCCAGGGCTAAAGCAGCAAAGACTACTAAAACAGTGCCTGTTAAACCCCCTACAACCAGGCCATCCTCTAGTTCTCAAATGCTTACTCTGGCAGAAGATTTAATTTCATTAATTAGAGGATCTCAATCTCACCCAGACAGGGCCTCTCAGCCCCCAGATAAGAGACCTAGGGCAGAGCCCCCTGAGCCAGTGTCCTCTGAGTCTGCCGATGAATCAGACATAACTGATCAGCCAGAGGCTCCTTTCTCCAACTTTGAAGACTCTGATGCTGAAGAATCCATTCCAGCTGCTTCCCCACCAGAAGAATTCTCCTTTGGGGAAACCTTACATGCCATGAGAGCAGTTCCAATGGCAGCAACAGGATTTTCAGACTCCAGAAAAAGACTTAGGACCTTTCTGCACCTTCCACAGCACAGGCCCTTAGCTATACCTCCTGTTCTCTCTGTGGTGGATGATGCTTTCAATGATGTCTGCTCCGCACCAGATTCTTTACCTCCAGCCCCTGCCAAACCAGACAGATTTTACAGGGTGCCAGACACTCATCACCACCTTTACAAGGCCCCACTTGCAGACCCCAAACTATATCCCAGGGTCCCAAGGCAGTAGCACCATAGCAAAAACCCTATTCCTTCAGAAAGGGAAGCAAGGTCTTTAGACAGATGGGGCACAAAGGTCTACACTTCAGCTACTCTCTCAGCTAGAGCTTTAAATTGTCAGTTTCACATGATACAATACCAAGAGTTTATGCTTGATCAGTTAACTAAAAAACTAACCACTGATGAATCTATTGATAAGAAATATGTATTAGAAATGGTAAATAACATACAACAGGTTAGTAACCATTCCTTAAAATGTGGCTATGATGTACTGGAGGCTTCATTTAGATCAGCCATGACTGGCACAGTGATAAGAAGGCATGCATGGCTAAAGGAGCAAGCTCTACCGGATCATGTTAAAGCTAAGTTGCTAGATGCTCCTATGGATAAGACAAGTTTGTTTGGTACACCTGCCCAGCAGGTTATGAAGAAAATGGAAGAAAAGGCAAAATCTGTTCAAACGGTTAAAGATTTCTTGCAGGTTCAGCCCCAAGGTTTAGCAGGAACTGGCCTGCCAAAATTGGTCCTTTCCTGACTCCACAAGATCTCAAAGGGCAGGAATAGACGCTCCAGAGGCAGAAACCAATCCAGGGAGGTGCCTACAGAGGACGACAGTGGCAAGGTAACAACAGAGGCACAGACACAACCTCTGCCACTACATCAACTCAACCACAGTGACTTAACCTAAATCCGCCTACCAGGAACAAATAGCAGCTCCTCTAGGCGGAAAATTAACCTTATTTTCAAAGAACTGGCACTATATAACAAAAGACAAGTGGATTTTACAAACCATAGATCAAGGTTACCGGTTCCACTTCCACACTTTACCAGTCAAAAGAGGAATGCCAAATCTACCTCCAAATCAACAAACAGAGGCTCTACAACAGATAATGCAGTTAGCAAACATGAGAGCTGTGGAAAAGTGCCAACAGCAGAGCAAGGAAAGGGTTCTACTCCAGACTATTCCTGGTTCCAAGAAAGGAAAAAGTTGGAGACCAATTCTCGACCTGTCCGCCTTAAATACATACATCATTGTCCCAAAATTCAAAATGCTGACCCTACAGCAACTTCTTCCCATGCTGGGCAAGGAGTGTTGGCTGGTAACTCTAGATCTCAAGGAGGCATACCTGCACGCCCCAATTCGACCAATCTGCAGAAGATACCTCAGATTTCTTGCAGGATCAGAGCACTATCAATTCTCAGCATTGCCCTTTGGCTTATCTACTGCGCCCAGAGTATTCACAAAATGCCTGGCATCAGTAATCGGCCATTGCAGACTACAGGGAATTCAAATTTACCCATACCTAGACGACTGCCTGCTACAAGGGGACAACAAAAGCAAGCTGACAACAGATTTACAAAGGGTCATTTACTTGCTGCAAGCACTGGGATACACAGTCAATCTACAAAAGTCAAGGCTGATACCATCCCAAACAAGGACATTCTTGGGCGGAATTTGACACAGTAAAACAGATGGCATTCCTAACTACAGAAAAACAAAAAGAACTCCCTCTTTACTTCTTGGCACTAACAAAACTGAACAAGTTAACAGCAAGAAAAGTACTGCAGGCCTTGGGCTTCATGGCATCATGCATAATCTTGGTTCCATTTGCCAGACTACATATGAGAAAACTACAGTGGTACCTAAAGAATTTATGGTCCCAACACAGGCACAGCCTAGAAACAGAAATCCCATTACTTCCATGCTTAAAACAGGAGTTCCTATGGTGGGCTCAGGCATGCCAGTCAAACCCAGGGCTACCCTTTCGCAGATGTCAAGCAAGCCAGACCATCACAACAGACGCTCAGACCTAGGATGGGGGCCCACATGCTGGACAAATGCGTGCAAGGATTGTGGACACAGGATCAACTTCACCTGCACATCAACCTAAAAGAAATGCTGGCAGTAAAACTGGCAATCCAAAAGTTCAGACCATTTCTCAGAGGGCCAGTTGATGATAAGGACAGACAACACCACAGTCATGTGGTACATCAACAAACAGGGAGGCACTCATTCATACCCTCTATGCAGAATGACTTTGGAGTTGTGGACCCTGGCACTCAGCTACAACATCCAGTTACAGGCAATATTTGTACCGGAAAGGAGAATACTCTAGCAGACATATTAAGCAGAACCACATCGGATGCCCACGAATGGAAGCTGCACCCGGACATCTTCAAGACCATCTCAAAGAAATGGGGAATGCCTCAGATAGATCTATTTGCATCACCTACCAATCACCAGCTCAAAAATTCTGCACAAGGACATTCCACCCACTAGCATGGAAAGTGGATTCGCTCTCCTTCAGCTGGAAAGGCCTAACATCATATGCATTCCCACCTCTTCCTTTGATACACAAGGTATTACTAAAAATCAAGGAAGAACGCCCAAGGATAATCCTGATAGCTCCAAACTGGCCAAGACAACACTGGTACCCACTGCTGAGGAGCATGTCTCGAACAATATGTGGCCAATACCCCTGATGCCTTTGATGTTAACTCAGAACAACTACAGCATCATACATCCAAACCTAAAACGCTGCAACTGACTGCATGGAACATCACATAGCAGCAGCTAATCCAGAACTTTCCCAAAGAGTTAGAGACATTATTCTTGAAGCACGCAGACCTTCAACAAGAAGAAACTATGCTGGAAAATGGAAAAGGTTTGTCATTTGGAGTACTGAAAGAGGAAAAGATGTGTCAAACATAGATATGCCTAACATTCTGGAGTACCTAGTCAACTTCTTCATTCAGGCCTGTCCTACTCCTCCATCAAGATACATGCATCAGCTATTTCAGCAGAATACAGCTTTGATCCACCTGTTTTTCTCACCCTTTGCTCAGGCAGTTCCTCAGAGGAATCAAGAATGTAAAACCTCCAAGGAAACCACCATTACCAGCTTGGGACCTAAACTTTGTGCTAGAAAAATTGACACTTATCACCCTTTGAACCAGCAGCAACAGCAGACCTACAACACCTGTCATGGAAAACTGCTTTCCTACTGGCAATTACTTCAGCAAGGAGGGTTTCAGAACTACAGGCCTTAATGGCAGTGCAACCCTTCCTAATCTTCCACCAAGATAGAGTGTCTATGAGAACTAATCCTACATTTATGCCTAAGGTGGTATCCTGAGTGTCTTTAAACCAGGCAATCCACCTACCTACCTTCTTTCCCAACCCACAAAACAGAGGGAAAGAATATTGCATACCTTGGATGTACATAGACAGCTACGCTACTATTTGGACAGAACTAAAAGTAGCAGAAAGACTGACCAACTTTTTGTAGCCTATGCAACAGGAAGGGAAGGAAAAGCTATTTCCAAACAGACAATCTCCAAATGGATAGGAAATTGCATACGATTCTGTTACTCCTTCCATGGAAAACCAATTCCACAGAACATAAGACCTCATTCTACAAGGGCAACAGCCACTACCACAGCCTTCTTACGAGGAGTGGCAACCAAAGACATTATTGAGGCGGCTACTTGGACCTCCGTGCATACATTTGCCAAGCATTATAATTTGCCTCTATATTCCAGATCCCGAGCAGGGTTTGCCACTGCTGTACTGCAAGGGATCCTAAACACACCATAATCTAGTTTTATCCTCCTCCTCTTGTTGGCTATGGTATTCTACCCAGTTGTTAGGACTGCAGATGCATCCATGAAGGACATAGTACAGTTTTGTACCTACCATAAATGTAGATGTCCGAACTGGATAGCATCTGCAGTCAGGATTACCCTCCCTCCTTCCCCTCTGTGGTACTCCTAGGGTGTTTACCCTCCTAATAGCTAGCTAGTGGGGGGGAGTCTCTTATGGTGTATTTGTTTGTATATGTGTACATACATGCTTACTTTGTGTTTACCTTCTATCCTTTTGGAAACATTGGCATTTATCCAAATTTTAGCCTTCCATGAGGGCAACTGGCATCTGGGGCAAGAAACACTGAGGAAAATGGCGTCGGCTGATGCCTTTATACCCGAAGACCAACAGAGATGACGTCGGGTGAAGTGCGACATCAGCCGAAGCCGGACCCGGACTTTGGAATCCGGCCGACTGAAGGGCTGCCTGACGACAGGACAACCCAGTTGTTATGACTGCAGATGCTATCCAGTTCGGACATCTACATTTATGGTAGGTACAAAACTGTACTTTATAATGTTTTACACAACTGTACTTCTTGTGAAGGCTCCCTAATTCAATATGCAGATGATTCTAACATCATCTTCTCTTCGCACCTTAACTTGCCTCCAAGAAGTCAATAAGCTGTCCTCTTCATTGAAACTTCGCTTACAAAAGCCCAACTCTTACACAACCCCCTCAAAAAAAAAAAAAAAAAAATGAAAGAAAAAAAAACTTTACCCCTAAAACTCGTAGCCCTAACAAAGCATCTTTGAAAATCTTTTCTGCAAATGGCACCGAAATTGAATTAGTTCACCATATCAAACTATTAGGAGTCGTAACAGATGCTTATCTTAAGTTTGACTTGCACATACAAAGCAGTATCAAGAAAACCCACCAAAAACTAGCAAGCTATACAGAAGTACATATTTTCTGAGCACACCCACAAAAATTACTCTAGCGAAAACCTGCCATCTGCACTCCCTACTGTATGGAGCCCCAGTCTAACCAATTTACAGTCCTCCATTAAAACAAACTTGAGAACTGCTACAACGAAATTGCCATGTTTGCTGCTAACTAATTCAACATCCTTTATCCATCACTGTAAAGCTCTGCATTCCCTTAGTGGGCTGGAACTCCCACTCCACCCACTCCTACATTCAGGTTATAACAGTGCGTAAAATCATACGCAAACGATTAGCATGCTAATTTTTTACCACTTTAATCAACATATATTTCTTTAAAAGAACTTCAGAAGACAACTTTTACCCATAAATAAACCAAATAAATCCCCTGGACAAAGCTTGTACTCGGTAGCAAAAAAAAAATGTAACCCCCCCGCCTGTAACCGCCATAATTATTTCTAACCTACCAACCTTTAAATGCTCCCTAAAAGAATACTTTACAAAATCATAGGCCTGCTCCTGCATTAATCCTGTCTGAACTTGCTGACCTGTACTTTACTCACCCGCTTCAACCTTCATACCCCTTTCCAACCTCCTCCTTCAGTCTTTTTTGTTTTTCCCACTACCTTACCATATTTACTTTTTCTCTGCAGATATTTGCTCTACTTATTCCCCCTCTTTCTTTTTCCTCTCTACTTAACTCAGATTCGTGAAGATGCCCTGCACTGAACTCTTATAATCTCATTTCTCTCCAGTCATCCTTCTGTAACCCTAATATGAACACCCTCTCTCATACTAAGACATCACTTAATTTCCCCTCAATGTCTCTAACCACGTAATCTCTAATATTTCTTTTAAATGTCTTATTAGAATGGTCTCAGGCCTCCTTTATCGCATACTAATTCTCTTTAAATTCTCAAGTCTTTTAGGTTTGTAATACCATAAAGGAAATGGACCTCATTCCCAAACAAAGTTTGATTGCATTTCATAAAATTAGTATTGCCTGTCTTTCTTATCCAAAAGTGCTCTTTGCAGTACCTGCAGTATGACCAGAATTGACTACTCCTGTTTCATGTGGAAGTTGCATGTATCTGTTGTTGTTGTGTCTTTCGGCTTTTTCCGGTTAGGGGTCGCCACAGCGGAACTCCGGTCCGCTAATGATTGGCAGTAGATTTTTACGTGCTGAGTTGCCAGCCCAGAAGCACAACCTTCAACGAAGGTACGCCCATTCACGCTCGTCTCCACACAGAAGATGCTCTAGCTGAGAATCGAACAGGACAACGTCTATCTGTGAGGCGACAACGCTACCGCAGCACCACCACCGCAGTGGAGTTGCATGTATCTGTAGCATATGTAAATAAGACTTTAATTCTTTTTCATGAGATCCATTCAAAACTTGAATGGCAAAGCATTATAGAGAATAATGCAGTTTAAATCACACGGGATCACCCCATTACCAACAGTTCAAAAAACAGATGCGACAAATCAGATATAGTACCCCATGAAAAGACAAAAGTAGCACTAATCATTGAAAACTGCTACCCAATGATTACAGTGTTTTACATACAGAGGGAGAGTCAGTCATACCAGATTTGGCAGAATGAGCAATGAGGAAGGATACCCAGACAAGAGCAATGGATCTCATGAAAAAATAACTAGTCTTATTTACATATGGTACGGAGTTGCATGTATCTGTAGCATATGTAAATAAGACTTTAATTCTTTTTCATGAGATCCATTGCTCTTGTCTGGGTATCCTTCCTCATTGCTCTCATTTCTGCCTGCAAATCTTGGTATTTTATGACTCTCTCTCTCTTTGTATGTAAAACATTGTAATCATTGGGTATCAGTTTTCAATGATTAATGCTACTTTTGTCTTTTTATGGGGTACTATATCTGATTTTGTCACATCTGTTTTTTGAACTGTTGGTAATGGGGTGATCCCATGTGATTTAAACTGCATTATTCTCTATAATGCTTTGCCATTCAAGTTTTCAGTGCTTCTCATCTACTTCAGTATTGTAATGTTTGCACCATTCCCAACGCAACATTCTTGCCACATTATTAGGCCTTTCAGTATACAGGCCTCTGCCATTAGTTTATCACACCCAACAACAAGATGTGTGACTCTTTCCAATTCTGTTTTACAGAACGTTCTTTTGTCTGTTTCTCCCACATGCTCAATCCAGCCATCTTTTTTCCATTTTGCCCATGGGGTCGGGATGTCACTTCAGCAGTGACACAGTCATCTTGAGCCAAGGTTTACACTGCCAAGTGGCTAGACCTGCTGTGGTAATTCATCCGTACCACTCACTCGTGCACACTCGCACCTACGGCCAGTTTAGAGTGTTCAGTCCACCCCGTGCATGTCTTTGGAATGTGGGAGAACACTGGAGCACCTGGAGGAAAGCCATGTGACTGCAGGGAGGACATGCAGACTGTGCATAGAAGGCACCCCAGCCGAGAATCGAACTGCAGAACCTCTTGCTGTGAGGCGACAATGCTAATGGCTGCTCCACCACGGCCACCTGACCACACGCTCAATGTACTTTGTGAATCAGTGTGTACATAGTACATTTATCTTGGGCTGCCAGTATTAACCTTTCGTCTTTTGGTTTAAATTCACTTCTCCTTAACCATTCCTGTGTCATATCCTGATCAACATGAGGTTTTCAGGTGTTTTCTGTAGTTGCAACTGCATTTGTTTTTCTACATTTCATGTCTTCTCATCTGACCCTTATGTTCTTTCTTTTGTTTTATGGCACATTCAGTTGCTGCCTGATTTTTGTCTACTTATGGTTTGGTTTCCATTCCCACTTGGCACTGACATTTTTCTGCTAAACTAAGCAGGGAAATAATCTTGGACTTTTTCTCTTCATGTTTCAAAACTTTTGCTATGTTTGGATCTAATGAGGTCTGCAGATATGTGTGCAGTCAGATTGCAGATCTGTACATGTAATCAGTGTAACCAGATCTATATAACAAGTAGCATAAATGAGTTTTTCTCGCATATTTTCTCCAATTTGCATTATTTTGCATTTCACTCTACTGTGAAACATGTTACATTCCTTCCTCATTGCAGTGTTTTTTTCACTCCTGTGTTCTTTAGTGTTGCATAATACTTTGATTTTAAAATATCTATAATTGATTTTTGATTGATTTTTTATTGTTGTGGAGCTTTTCTCACCAGGACTCTGCTGAAAGTGGGCACTTTTTGGCCCAGTCAGGCTTTCCTGGTAAACAAATGTCAAATAAAATAATATACATAAGAAATGCAACATTTTTTTTCTTCTCGTGCATTTCCTTCCACAGAGGGGGGCATATTTGGTTACAAAAAGAACATCTTATTTTGGGAAGTTAACAGGATGCTACAGTAGCTTAATCAAGATTGTTGTACTAAAGAGCTCTCCTGAAATTAATGAAGAATAATCTACCTGTTCAAAGTCCGATTCCAATAAATGTGATGTGTCCTCGTAACTTTGCAGTGATTCTCAAACTGATATGGTATGTGAGAGATGTATATACACAGTGTCACTGGAGGCAAAGCTCTCGTATAAAAGTACTACTGATGTCAGTAAGGTTGTCAGTAGTACACACATTGCACCCATCACACATAATTCAAAGCGGACATATTGATCCACATATGCTGAGGCACTTAAATATAACCTTCTTAAAGTACAAAGACGACCTAGACAAAGTACATATAACAAATATCCTCAGCAGCCCCAAACGCACTCTTTCAAAACAACACCCACATCAACACAGAGCTACATCTCATGGAGCCACTACATCTAAGCCTATAAGGCAAGCTACCACCCAGTTCAACATTCTAGTCATTGGAAACTCCATTGTGAGACACACTGATGTCCCTCTCACCAAGCTGAGTAAGGAAAAAGTCACTGTTCGTTGCTTAGCAGGGGCTAAGATCCGCCACATTACTCACCAGTGTGACTCAGATGTTCATAGTATTTCACTGTTGCAGTCATTACTCTTGGGTTATCCTGCTGGCAGGCTACCTTCAGTCGGCCAGAATTCCAAAGTCTAGGTCCGGCGTCGGTTGCTGTCGCCTCTTCCCTGATGTCAGTGCGCCAGGGGTATAAAAGATGCAGCCGACTCAATTTTCTTCAGTCTTTCTTGCCGCGCAAAAGCAGTTCGCAAGTGCCGGTCAGCCAACTCCTGAGATATTCAAATCCGAATTTCAGAACCGGAGTCTTCATTAAAGCTAAGTACCCCGTTGGGGAAACTTTTTTCTTGTTCCAGACTGATGTCAGAAAAAGTTAACAATTGTGTTTCTTGTGGGAAGCAAATGCCTCATAAGGATTTTCACTCTTACTGTATTGCTTGTCTAGGCCCTGATCACAACGTTGCTAGCTGTCGGTTTTGTGCTAGATTTAACCAACACACTATTAAGCGTCGATTCGATTTTGCATTTCTTTACTTTGGCCGAAGATTTAATTATACAATGCCGTCGGACTAGCCGACAACCGGAGTTTACAAAAAACGCAAGGAAAAGGATAGGCATCCGAGGTCCAAAACCGACTAGGCTTCTGCTAGGCCAGTCGCCGGTTCTCAGTGAGGCGCTTTCGCAATCCCTGGCGCCCGCTACCTCAGAGCCACAGGCCGCTTCTGACTCCGATGTGAAGCCGACTGGGCCTCTGGATAATCAAGGTATTGGAGACACTGAAATCATTCTCTCAGATGGGTCCGGAGCCGCTGAGCAGGCATCGGCTTCTGAGGGTGTCTTCAGACCTACGCAACTATATATTAAGCCATCTTCAGCTTCAAAGACTAAAGCAGCTCTAAAGACGAAGAAACAAGTACAGCATTCTACTTCTCAGACTTCCATGCCTAAAAGGCAGATGCTTAAAATGGCCGAAGACCTAATTACTTTGATCAGGGGTTCCCATCCCCCTCCTGATAAGAGGCCTAGGCAAGAGACAGAGTATGATTCTTCTGATCAGGTTTCTATTTCCTCTGATTCCTCTTCTGAACAGGATTACTCCATGCTTCCCTATGAGGATTCTGATGCTGAAGAATCCATTCCTTCAGCCTCTCCTCCTGAGAATTATTCTTTTGGGGAAATCCTGCATACCATGAGGGAGCATTTCCACTGGGAGAGCCAAGATTATTCTGAATTTAAGAAAAGGCTCAGGGACTTTCTGCTACTTCCTCAGCACAGACCCCTTGCTATTCCACCTGTTCTAGATATTGTAGATGTATTTTCAGAGTCCGGCCTGTCCCCTGACTGTACCCCCTGCACCTGCTAAGCCAGACGGGATACTACAGGGTCCCGGATTCTCATAAGTTCCTATATAAAAACCCCGCTGCTAACCCAGAAACTATATCTCAGGGTCCCAAAGGGGTCAAAGCTTCCACTGCAAAAAACCCTGTCCCCTCTGATAGGGATTCTAGGGCTCTAGACAGATGGAAATAAATCTACACTTCTGCTACCCTGGCTGTAAGGGCTTTAAATTGTCAGTTTCATATGCTTAAATATCAGCAATATTTAATGTCACTGCTTAAACAGAAATTGTTGACAAATACTGAATGTTCAGAGAACAAGGAATTGCAGCATTTATTGCATGCAGCTGAACAAGTGGGAAAGCATACTTTGCAATGTGGTTATGATTCACTGGAGACCTCTTGCAGGGCCGCTGTTACGGGTTCTGTTATTAGAAGGCATGCTTGGTTAAAGGAACAGAATCTGCCTGATCGTGTTAAAGCAAAATGATTAGATGCACCATTACAGCATGATATTTTGTTTGGTACTAAAGCAGAAGAGGTGTTGAAAAAAATGGAGGATAAAGCAAAATCCATGCAGACAGTCAAGGATTTCTTACAGGTACAGCCACCCAGGTTTAGCAGGAACTGGCCTTCTAAAAATTGGTCCTTTCCAGTGTCAGACAGGCCACAAAGAGGCAGATACAGGCGTCCCAGAGGCAGATCTCAGCCCCAATGCTCATACAGGCCTAAACAATGGGGTGCTCCTACCTCCAAAAGCGGAGAAGACAAATCACAGCCTTACAGGAAATGGTCCCAATGACTTTCCTCTACCAGATCCAAGCACTTTTCTTTTGGCAGCCCCCTTATGGGGAAAACTAGCACTTTTTTCATCAAATTGGCAAATGGTTACCCAAGACAAATGGGTCCTGAACATAGTGTCCCAAGGCTAAAGGTTCCATTTTCACACACTACCAAGGTCAAAAGGTATGCCAGACCTGCCACACAATCAATGGGCAGAGGCAGAAAAACAAATTACAGCCCTCATGGACATGAGGGCCATTCAGCAAGTACCACAACAAGAGCAGGGGCAAGGATTTTACTCCAGACTTTTCCTAGTACCCAGAAAGGACAAAACCTGGAGACAATACTGGACCTGTCTATACTAAATACGTTTCTGGAAGTTCCAAAATTCAAGATGTTGACTCTACAGCAGCTACTGCCCATGCTGGGCAATAAGGCTTGGCTCGTAACTTTGGACCTAAAAGAGGCATACATGCATGTCCCAATCAGACAATCTTGCAGAAGATAACTCAGATTCCTAGCCGGCTCAATGCATTACCAATTCTCTGCACTGCCCTTTGGCTTATCTACTGCGCCCAGGGTCTTCACAAAATGCCTGGCACCAGTAACTGCGTTTTGCAGACAAAAAGGAATTCAAATATATCCCTAATTGGACGACTGCCTAATTCAAGCAGAGAACAAAGATATTCTTCTACAGCATCTGGCATTTGTAAAAAGATTACTAATTGGCCTAGGGTACACAGTAAACCAAAAGAAATCAAAACTAGTACCCTCTCAAGAGATAATATTCCTGGGTGCAAGCTTAAATACAACTGCCCAGATGGCTTATCTCATGCCAGACAAAATCATCTGACTGCTTACTTCAGGAAATTGGCAACAAAAACCCACTTATCTGCAAGGAAAATCCTGCAGGCCTTGGGTTTCATGGCATCCTGCATTCTACTAATTCCATATGCCAGACTGCATATGAGGAAACTACAATGGTATCTAAAAAGTGTTTGGACTGTGCATTGCCACAGCCTGGAGACAGTAATTGCACTCATTCCCTGCCTGCAACAGGAGTTTTGATGGTGGGCAGAAGCCTGTCACCACAGCAAGGGTCTGCCATTGTCTACCCACAGCCAGACAGACACTGACAACGGATGCATCAGATTATGCCTGGGGGGCCCATATGGCAGGAAAATGTATTCAGGGCACATGGCCTGCAAACCAGATGCATCTTTAAATCAATCAAAAAGAGATGCTAGCTGTTCAAAATGCCCTGACAGCTTTCAAGGACCTGCTTTATCCAGGACAGTTAGTGATAAAGACAGACAACACTACGGTCATGTGGTACATAAACAAGCAGGGAGGTACACATTCCTACCCCCTCTGCAGACAAGCAATGCCCTTATGGGACATAGCATTGGCTTTTCAAGTTCACCTGCAAGCACAATTCCTGCCAGGAAAAACAAATACTCTGGCAGACGAACTAAGCAGAAACCTCATGGATCCCCACGAGTGGAAACTGGATCCACAAGTCTTCAGCATGATAATAAGGAAATGGGGATGCCCAGACATAGATCTATTTGCCTCCCCTTACAACTGCCAATTGCAGAGATTTTGCACAAGGATTTATCACAAGCAAGCATGGAAAGTGGACGCCCTATCCTTTAGCTGGAAAAATCTAACAGTATATGCCTTTGCTCCACTGCCTCTCCTTCCCAGGGTACTCCTAAAGGTCAGTCAAGAGAAGCCAAAAATGATACTGATTGCACCAGACTGGCCACGCCAGCACTGGTACCCAATCCTAAAGAGCTTGTCTCAAGGTCCAGCATGGATATTGCCTCAAACTTCACTTGCTGACCCAACAAAACAATCAGATCCTGCACAGCCAACTCAGGACCCTAAATCTGGCAGCATGGCGGATAATGTAGCCATTCAGAACACTCCCCTTTCAACAGCTGTTTTGGATGTCATCTTGGAGGCCAGGAGGCCCAGTACCAGAAAATCTTATGCAGAGAAATGGAAGAGATTCTGTGCTTGGAACCAGAAACAAGGCATTGACAAGTGTGTACCAAATATCCCTCAGATTTTACAATACCTGAGATGCTGAACAAAGGCCTTTCTTTCTCCTCAATTAAGATTCATGCCTCTGCCATTTCAGCCCATTACAATACGGAACCACCTATCTTTTCTCATCCTTTAGTAAGGCAGTACCTCAGAGGGGCCAAAAACATTAAGCCTCCAAGGAGAGCACCAATTCCGGCCTGAGACCTCAATTATGTTTTGGAAAAACTCACACTGCCTCCTTTCGAGACAGCATCAACAGCAGATATAAAACTCTTATCCTGGAAAACAGCTCTGCTCCTAGCAATAACCTCTGCAAGGCGAGTTACAAGCACTCATGGCTGTGGAACCTTTCATTTGTCATCCAGACATGGTTTCTCTGAGGACAAACACTACATTTATGCCTAAGGTGGTGTCCAGTGTGGCCTTCAACCAAACCATTCACTTGCCTACCTTTTATCCAAATCCACAGAACAAGGGTGAGAAAATTCTGCATTCTTTGGACATACACAGGCAGCTACGCTTCTACTTGGACAGAACTAAAGCTTTCAGAAAGACTGAGCAACTTTGTGTCGTATGCTGCGGGATCACAAGGAAATGCCATCTCAAAACAGACTATTTCTAAATGGATAGGCCATTGCATCCGTTTCTGCTATTCTCAACATGGCAAGTCAGTGCCTAAGGGCATTATTCCTCATTCCACCAGAGCAGCAGCCACTTCAGCAGCCTTCCTCAGAGGAGTACCGACCAAAGATGATTTAGAGGCTGCAACCTGGAGTTCAGTGCTTACCTTCACAAAGCACTACCACTTACCTCTTTATTCTAAGTCCAGACCAGGCTTTGCCACTGCCGTCCTGCAGGGCCTCATAGCCTCTCCTAATATTATTTAGCCCAGCCACCCATCCTCAGCTTTGGGATTCAACCCAAGAGTAATGACTGCAACAGTGATACACGAACATAGTACAGTTGTGTACCTACCATAAATGTAGATGTTCGAGTGTATTCACTGTTGCAGTCCAGGTTACCCACTCACCATTCCAGTTTTCTTTTGCTTGGTCTCCTCTGCGCTTCTCTATCCTATACAACCTATTTGGTGTATTTGCCTGTAGATGAAGGAAATGTTATTTTTGTGCATGCATTTTTATTGGCATATTTTTTCAGCCTACCAATTTGAGGGCACCTGACATCTGGGGCAAGAAAAACTGAAGAAAATGGCATGTGCTGCATCTTTTATACACCTGGCGCACTGACGTCAGGGAAGAGGTGACAGCAACCGACGCCGGACCTAGACTTTGGAATTCTGGCTGACTGAGGGTAGCCTGCCAGCAGGATAACCCAAGAGTAATGACTGCAACATTGAATACACTCTAACATCTACATTTATTGTAGGTACACAACTGTACTTTATAGTCCATGTGGGAGTAAATGACCCGAGACTTACCTCCCTAGACTATATGAAGAGAGACCTCATGGAGCTCTCGGAATGTGCGTCTCAAGTTGGTATGAAAAGACAAAAAACGGACCAGCACAGCGATAATGCAGGCAAGAAATATTTATTCTAAATTGAATCCCATTAAACAAAATAAATAGTAAACAAACAAGTTTTGGCTGAAAAAACAGCCTTCTTCAGTGCTGAAACAAAGTTCAATAATTAGTTATCCAGCTTCAAACATTCTGGTCTTATATAGACACTCAATTAAAGAGATATTGCCAAAAAAACTTATTGGATTGTATAAGCTAGACCCATCTCATAAAAATCATAACATTAATGAAATCATAAAAATTGGTGAAGGTCTATTTTCAAAATATTGAATTAAATAGATGAAAAAAGAATAATAAAAGATCATGTTAAAATGAAAAAATAAAAAATTATTTATTAACAAACACATTGCTTGAAAGGGCAGGTTAGCATATTATACCATCTCATTTAATCCAGGTTTGAACAAAGCCCCTAACCTGGTTATCCACATGGTTTCCATATTAAGTTTATTATGCCAACCTGCTTTGAAATTTCTATGCATTTGAATTTTGTCAATGATAATAAATTTAAATTTGTTCACATATGGTTTTGGAACATAAATATGGAGTAAATAAACCAGCAGCGATCCAAACAATCCAGGTGGCAGCGTAAAATATAACCAGAATACCCTAGTCCACAGTACCTTATAATGTAGTAAAAATTGTTGCCTAGAAACCAAAAAATTATGAATACGTCCTGCAGAATGATGCCACAGCCTTCGACGTCTTCTGGTTACACCAATATGTACGAAATACAAAAAAGGCCCAAAGTCAATAGTAGAGGAAATATTGCTCCAAAGTTTGAACAACCTGCCAAGATGAATCGATAATCCAAAGATTGGCAAATAAAATGAAGATATCCAACAGAATATCAGAAGAAGGCTTCCTTCGAACTAAAAATAATCCAAAAAGACTCATAAGCTGTCGAAAACGATGTTGCCTGCACCTCAGGCGTCCCCAGCGTGAAGCAGCAGAACACAGGAACAAACCAAGAAGCACGCACGTAAGACAAAGTTCAGGGTCCAAACCAACCAAATAGTAAGCAAACCGGTTTCGGCTGAAAAAGCAGCCTTCTTCAGTGCTGAAACAAAGTTCAATAATTAGTTATCCAGCTTCAAACATCCTAGTCTTATATAGACACTCAATTAAAGAGTACCTGTTCATTTTATGTTGGTCAGACGTCCAGACCATTCAAACTGAGGATTAGTGAACACCTCAGCGCCATTAGAAACCATCATCTGTCCAATGCTCTTTATAAACACACCATTCAACATCCTACGGCTGTCTTTAAATTTATTATCATTGACAAAATTCAAATGCATAGAAATTTCAAAGCAGGTTGGCATAATAAACTTAACAATATGGAAACCATGTGGATAACCAGGTTAGGGGCTTTGTTCAAACCTGGATTAAATGAGATGGTATAATATGCTAACCTGCCCTTTCATGCAATGCGTTTGTTAATAAATTTTTTTTTTTTTCATTTTAACATTATTTTTTATTATTCTTTTTTCATCTATTTAATTCAATATTTTGAAAATAGACCACCAATTTTTATGATTTCATTAATGTTATGATTTTTATGAGATGGGTCTAGCTTATACAATCCAATAAGTTTTTTTGGCAATATCTCTTTGATTGAGTGTCTATATAAGACCAGGATGTTTGAAGCTGGATAACTAATTATTGAACTTTGTTTCAGCACTGAAGAAGGCTGTTTTTTCAGCCGAAACCAGTTTGCTTACTATTTATTTTGTTTAATGGGATTCAATTTATAATAAATATTTCTTGCCTGCATTATCGCTGTGCTGGTCCGTTTTTTGTCTTTTCGTATGGTTGGTTTGGACCCTGCACTTTGTCTTACGTGCGTGCTTCTTGGTTTGTTCAAGTTGGTATGAGCCTAGCATTGAGCAATACTTTACTTTCTGTAAGGATGCTGCCACAGTACGAACTAAAGATGATTGACTTTAATTGTCTTAGATTCTGGTGTCATTCTAAGGGGAGGTGCAATATTTGTCAGCATAGAAGGAAATGGTCAACAGACCATGCTGCCAGGGATGGTCTGCACCTCTCCCCTCTAGGCTTTCAAATATTAGCTAAAATAGTCTTCCCCTGTAGTGCCTTTTTTAGGCAATGCCAAAGTGAAAGTACTTCCGACAAAGCAAATCAAAACCAAGGAAATCTAAAGGTATTACTGCTCAATGCTTGGAGTCTAAAGAAAAAACTCCATTCCCTAGAAACTCTCTTCACCCTAGAGAATGCTGACATCTGTACGTCACGGAGACATGGTTTCAAGCCACGGAGAGCATACCGACAGTGCAAGATTATAATGCCTTCCACACGTTGGCAAGCTACTACCCAGGCAAGTACTAAAGGTGGAGGTGTTTCTATTTACCTCAAAAATAAATAGACCTCAAGTCTGGTCAAATAAGACAGTGCACTTGAACTGCTCCATGTTCAAATCACCATAAGCAAAATCCCCATCTAAACTTGGAATATTCAAGAACTACTCTAAGGCTAACTTCTTGCTATTGAGTGATAACCTGGCAAAATTTCAAGCCCCCATAAACCCTGAGAACACTGCTGCTTATGCAGAACTCTTCACCGAAGCTCTGTACAAGCATATTAATAGCTGTATAGAGGCCGCTGTAGCCACCAGTAAGAAGTACAGAACTAACTAAAAAAAAACAAGCCACCCTGGTGGAGTCACAAATCAATAGACTGTATAACAGAAGGACGAAAATCATGACAAAAATTAGGAGGTGCAGTGCCCAGCAGGATAAAAGCATTCTCATCAAACTTAACAAACAACTCAGAGGAGAAGCCTTCTACCAAAGCCAAATTTGAGGTAAATTTGGCCTCCCAGGCCAAGGAGCACCACAAGGCATTTTTTAGCTATGTCTGCAACCTGAAAGGCAATACACAATTGTGTGCAGAGCCCATTGTAAATGGAGCTACCTATACTGAGGCAGAAGATATAGCAAACCTACTGTCCATTAAATTCAGCTCCAGCTTTACCCCTCTCTCTCCCCCTCAACCTTCCCTCAGGAAATGCCGTCAAATGCAACTCCCCCTGCTGTCATTAGGAAACAGGTCTTCAGTGCTCTCTTATGCCAAGAACATTGCATCAGTGGCCTCAGACAGTATCCCAGGATGCCATCTAAGTAGCATGAAATATGACCTATCAGGCCATCTGGAATTGCTGTTTAACTGTAACTGTACCTCCAAACAAGCTTCGTGCATCATGAATGGAGAACCGCAGCAGTCATCCCTCTGCACAAAGGTGGGCCATCTAAAGACCCTGGAAACTACAGATCTGGAAGACTCACTATTCTTGTATGTAAAGCCATGTAAAGAATTATCATGGAAATGATCAGCAGTGCTACAGTAAGCCGCCAGACACTGGACCCAACCCAGTTTGGTTCAGTCAAGGGCAGGTCATGCCTACTCAACTTGGTGGACTTCTTTGAAAAGTTTACCAAAGCAGTGGATGACGCTAAATGGTTTAGACTGCCTACCTTGACCTGGCCAAGGCATTTGACACAGTATCCCAATCGGGCATTGTTGACAAACTCAAGGAGGTTAGGTACAGACCTGTATGTCACCCGGTGGACAGCCAGCTGGCTCACTGACAGGACCCAGGACATTAGACTTGGGAGTCCCCCTCTGCAAAGAGGCCAGTCGCAAGTAGAGTCTCACAGGGATTAGTCTTTGGACCTTTCCCTTTTGGCATTTACTTCTCTGAAGTCAAGGCCAGTGTCAGTGGTCTGTGGCTGACTAAATTTGCAGATGATTGCAAATTAGGAGCTCTCATTGAATCCCACACTGACAAATGTTTTCCAGGAAGGGCCTACACGGACAAACTGGTGTCAGAGCCATGGACTAAAGCAAAATGCATAATAGTATCCTTCAGGAAGTCTTCCACCCCTAGTAACTATCATATTGACAACTCGCCTCTTTGGAGTTGACCCAGTAGTCAGGGACTTAGGGACACACAGACAGTAATCTAGCCTTTGACCATCACGTGTCTACAGTAGTGATGAAATCATTCTGTGTTGCACAACTTACAAAGGTATGGCATCTAAGTCCAATGAAGTCATCATTCCACTGTATTAGGCATTCATCAGACCTATCATTGAGTACAGTGCCCCCTTTGGTATGTACCTTAACGAGGAGTATCCAACAGTTGGAATGTCCACAGAGGTTTCTCACTAAAAGAATATGTGGCGTAAATAAAATGTCCTGTGCAGATCACCTCAAGGCCCTATCCCCTGTATTCTGTTTCCTACAGGATTTTAAGGGGAGATCTATGCCTTGCATACAGAGCATAGTCAGACGCAACTCTCTCTTGTGGATGTGCAAGAGGTCCACCAAACGGCACCAGAATTACCAGTTCTAAAGACTTAAATCTTGCCTGTGATATAAATAGAACCTGCTGAAGAGATGGGTATGTATCCCAAAGACAATCCCCATCCATGTGAAGCAGAGTTTCCCCCAACCCAATTCAAGTGTAGCTTGGACAGTTGGATAGGGAGCAGGAAATTCATCCCTGGTTTGGCAGTAATGGACACAGGCAACATGTAAATGGTTTATCTCCCAGGTCCCTGCTTGTAAATGTTTCATTTCCCAAGCCTTGCTTACACTTACTAAGATTTGAGATTCATAGCTAGGCTTAAAAAGCCTATGAATATGTAAAAGAGTGAGGTGAGGGTGGTAATGATGCTTTCCAACGTATGTTTGAATGATAAAATGCACTAGAACTGTTCCATCATTTACAAGTAACTTACTGTTGCAGCTTGCAGTGTTTAAAAGCTACTCTACTCAAACCACTCGCAAGTTACATAAGCTTTTCAGGCAGTGTAAATATAGATGCAGTTGTTCACACATCCCCACACAAAAAGAACCGAGCTACATCCTGCAGGGTCAAGCCTGATGGCCTTTCTATCTGCACCCAATAGATCCATTTGTTCTGCAATCACAGGAGCTGGGAATTCTTGCAATAAGGTGAGAGCCCTACAGACAATTTATTCCTACACAGGAATCCCCAGTGACATCATCTGCTCAAAGTATTAGTTGGGTGATAGGGAGCAGCCTACCCTCTCACATGGCAAGCTCCTTCCTCTCTCCTTCTCTACAACATTATTTTCCTTTAGCTGCCCTCTAAGGGAAAGCATTCCTCTGCATACTAAATTTTCACTAGACTCTAGCTCCACAGGATAGACTAAGTAGTGCTCTTGCTAGGGTTACCCATGCAGAGAGCCAGAGCTCTTCCGTCAGGATGGGCAAACCAGCAGCAGCTGCTCACTGCCATCCCTCCCAACAGCTCCTCTGTTCACCCAAGCTGCTATTCAAACTCTGGTCACCTGCAGCATAGCCAGGGCAATATCCCTTTATGCCATGTCGCTGGCTCAGCCTGACTGCATTTGGAGGAAACAATATTGCAGTCGTTTACAGCCACTCTCTTTAGTCTTCACCAGTTGTGCGATTTTTCCAGCCAGACCAAATGCATATCAGTGTTCATCAGATGTGCATGGAATTGTTACTTGGACTTGTGCTGGGTATTACTTAGCAATTTAGTCTACCCCCCCCGGAAGTAAAAAGTGAAAATTCAAACAGCACTAGAATTCGAACAGGGCATGATGATTTACAGAACTGAGTAGACACCTGTCAAGCCATTCAATGACCTTCTGAATGTGTTCAAGTCAAGTAATTGCCATGTTATTGTATACAGTTTCAGATGCCTACACCTGTCTGCCATCAGTACTTGCAACTGGTGTTTTTTCTTTCCTAGAGTACCAGATGTAAAAGTAAGTTGAAAGAAACGCTGGAGACCATGGGTGAAATTGAGTATTTAAGAGCCCATTAAAAGCATGGACCATCACCATTTTTCCCCCAATTGCATTCTTTTTTTTTACTAACAATTTGAGACTTAATGCTAAGTGGTGTTTTAATGCAGTACTGTGACTATGATTTTGCATAACTCTTTGTTGACTTGGCATGTAAATTGCAAACGGTGGGAAAATAAACAAAGTATAACATTGTTTCATTGCCGAGTACTATTAAAATGTATGGATTAAAATGCAAGAGAATAAAGTTTTTGTAAAGCTGCTGAAAAATGGTTTCAGTATAGTATAGGCATGATGAACTTTTTTTTTTTTTTTTTTTTTGTATATGTTCTTTCATGTTTCACTGTTGCAGTCGTTACATTTAGGTTATCTGCTTGCAGATAGCCATCAGTCAGCCTGATTATCAAAGTCTTGGGTCCTGTGTCGGTTGCTGTCTCATCTTCCATGACGTCAGGTAGTCAGGGGTATAAAGCATGCAGTCAACGCCATTATATCAGTCTTTCTTTCCGTGCGGTGCCAGAAGCAAGTTCGCAAGTGCCGGTCGGCCGACTCCTGAAATTTTTGTTTTCGAGTTTCAGATCCGAAGTCTTGAACAAAGCTAAGAACCCCGTTGGGGATCCTCTTTCTTGCTCTAATCCGATGTCCGTAAAAGTCAACAATTGTATTTCTTGTGGAAAGCAAATACCTCATAAAGATTTTCATTCGTACTGCATCCCTTGCTTAGGCCCAGACCACGACATCACTCGCTGTAGGTTTTGTGCCTTATTCAAACCTCGAACTATTCGTTGTCTGTTCATTTTCACCTCTAAATATTTTGGTACTCTGTTCCGTTATCCAGAAATGGTTTCGATAAGCCACCAGACTACCGACATTCCGAAAAAATGCAAAGATAGACAGAGAGACCGCATAGGTCAAAAGCTGCTGACACTTCTGTTAAGCTAGTCACCAGTTCGCCGGTACTCAGTGAAGCACTTATGCAGCCCCTGATACCCGCTACTTCAGATTCGCAGGCCTCTGCTGAGACCCATTCGGAGTCCGGTATGCCGCGAGATGCTTCTTCGACTGTGGAACCTGCGGATGTCTCTACCTTGGATGGGTCCGGAGCCGCTTGTACAGGCACCGGCTTCTGAGGGTGTATTTAGGCCTACTGACTTGCATATTACAGACGCCATCTTCTTCAAGGCATAAAACTCTATCCACGCCTAGAAACCCAATGCCCAGGCCTCATGGTCAAGCCCCTATGCCTAAAAAACAAATAAGAATGGCTTGAAGACCTTATTACTCTAATCAGGGGAAGCCACCCTTCCCCCTCTAAGAGACCTAGAACTGATTTTCTTCAGATTCTTCTGGTCAGGATTCTGAGATTTCTGTTTTCTCTGATGACCAGGAGTTGCCCTTATCTACCTCTGAGGATTCTGATGCAGAGGACTCCATTCACTCTGCTTCCCCTCCAGAGGATTTCTCTTTTGGTGAAACTTTGCATACTCTTAGGGAGCATTTCCACTGGGAAAGCCAGGATTACTCTGACTACAAAAAGAGGCTTAGGGAATTCTAACTCCTACCTCAACACATGTCTTAATATCCCTCCTGTACTGGACATTGTAGATGATGCCTTCTTGGAATCTAGCCTTGCCCCTGACACTCTACCGGTCAGGTTTTTTGGAAGCCACAGGTAGAGTACCTGACTCTCACAAGTTTCTCTTTAAGAGTCCTACTGCGGATCCTGAGACCATTTCACAGGGACCCAAAGGCATTAAGGCTACTACTGCCACAAATCCTACCCCCTCTGATGGAGATTCCAGAGCCCTGGACAGATTGGGTAAGAAGGTATACACTTCTGCTATTAGGGCCTTAAACTGCCAGTTTCATATGTCAGCAGCATATTATTTTACAGGATTTAATGCATTCTGCTGAACAAGTTAGAAAACATACTTTGCAATGTGGTTTTGATTCATTGGAGGCATCTTGCAGGGCTGCTGTCACTGGGTTTGTACTTGGAAGGCATGCTTGGCTTAAGGAGCAAACTTTGACAGATCATGTTAAAGCTAAATTACTGGATGCTCCCTTAAACCAAGACCACCTGTTTGGCAACAAAGCAGAAGTAGTACTTAAAACAATGGAGGAAAAAGCTAAATCTATGCAAACTATTAAAGATTTCCTGCAAGTACAGCCTCCCAGATTTAGTAGGCACTGGCCTTCTAAGAATTGGTCCTTTCCTGCCTCTTCCAGGCCTTCATTCCAAACCCAGGACCAGCAGACCACCCAGGCTTCATTCTAAAGGTACTCACAGGCCTAAGCAGTGGGGGGGGCTTCCACTTCCAAAGCTGGAAGTAGTAAGACACCCCCCTATGGTAAACTGTCACAATGACTTAACTTTAAACCTTCCAAGCCCTGCTCAGCTAACTGTTCCTTTAGGGGGAAAGATTGCCCTGCATGCAAAAAACTGGGAACTCATTTCCAAAGACCATATGGGTTATAAATATAGTTTCCCAAGGATACAGATTCAACTTCCACTCCTTATCAACCCGAAACGGTTGGCCAGGCCTACCCCCAAATCAGTGGGCAGAGGCTCAAAAGCAGGTTCTCTCTCTTCTAAGTATCAGGGCTATTCAGTCTGTCCCATGAAGATGAATGGAGGCAAGGTTTTTACTCTATTTTTCCTGGTACCCAGAAAAGACAATTCCTGGCATCCTGTCCTGGACCTGTCTATCCTAAACACCTTTTTGGTAATCCCAAAATTCAAAATGCTTGCTCTTCATCAGCTGTTTCCCATGCTAGGCAAAATACCTGGTTGGCAACCCTGGATTTAAAGGAAGCCTACCTGCACATCCCAATAAGGGAATCTTGCAGAAAATACCTATGCTTCAGAGCAGGCTACATGCACTGCCAGTTCTCTGCATTGCCCTTTGGCTTATCTACTGTGCCCAGGGTATTCACAAAGTGCCTAGCTCCAGTCATTACATTGTACAGGCAAAGAAATATTCAAATATACCCATACCTGGACGATTGTCTAATTCAGGCAGAAAGCCAGGACATACTATTAAATCATCTGGCATTTGTAAAGAAATTACTAACTTCTCTGAGGTACACCATAAACGAAAAGAAATCACGTCTGGTACCAGGCCAACAAATTGTATTCCTGGGAGCAAGCTTGAATACAACTTCCCAGATGGGCCTACCTCATGCCAGAGAAACAAGTCTATTTGACAGCCTACTTCAGACTACTGGCCACAAAGACCCAGCTATCTGCAAGGAAAATACTGCAATCCCTGGGGTTCATGGCCTCTTGCATTCTACTAATTCCATATGCAAGACTGCATATGAGGAAACTACAATGCTATCTAAAAAGCCTATGGTGTCAACATTCTCAGGACCTAGAATCGATGATTCTTAACATCCCTTGCTTAAAGACAGAGTTCCTTTGGTGGGTAGAGGCCTGCCACCACAAGGGACTGCCATTCACTCTACCCCCTGCTGCCCAAACCCTAACAACAAACTCCTCAGACTATGCATGGGGGGCTCACTTGGCAGGGCAGTGCATTCAGGGTAAATGGAACCAGAGTCAAATGCACCTGCATACCAATCAAAAAGAAATGTTAGCTGTACAGAATGCTCTGACAGCCTTCAAGGACCACATTCTTCCAGGACAATTATTGGTAAAGACGGACAGCACCACTGTTATGTGGTACATAAACAAGCAGGGGGGAACCCACTCATACCCTCTCTGCAGACTAGCCATGGCTCTGTGGTACACAACCTTGAGCTACCAAGATCTACAACCTCAATTCCTGCCAGGCAAGCTAAATACACTGGCAGACGACCCAAGCAGAAATCTCATGGACCCACACGAGTGGAAACTGGAACCAAAGATATTCAACATTTTGAGAAACAAATGGGGGAATCCAGAGATAGACCTGTTTGCCTCCCCTCAGAACTACCAATTGGATAAATTCTGCAGGAGGACTCCCCACAGACAAGCTTGGAAAGTGGCTGCCCTGTCCTTCACCTGGAAAAAAGTTTGCCTTTCCCCCTCTGCCTGTCCTGTCCAAAGTTCTACTAAAGATCAAACAGGACAAACCAAGGACAATACTCATTGCAGCAGACTGGCCACGCCAACACTGGTACCCCCTCTTGTGCAGTGTATCACTGCTGGAACCATGGCACCTGCCTCAGACCTCTTCCCTGCTGTTGGTTACCATCCCTCAGTAAGCAAGTGATGGATGTCATTCTGGAGGCAAGGTGGCCTAGTACTAGAAAATCCTATGCTTTAAAATGGAAAAGATTCTGTTCCTGGAGCCAGACTCAGGAGATGGGCACAACAGTGCCTAACTTTTACCCCACATTCTTCAATACTTAACTGAGATGCTTCACAAGGGCCTTTACTTTTCTTCCATTAAAATGCAAGCCTCTGCCATTTCAGCACATTATAATAGAGCCCACCCCTCTTCTCTCATCCACTGCTGAAGCAATTCCTCAGAAGGGCCACAAACTTAAGACCACCCAGGAGAGCCCCTACTCCAGCCTGGGCCCTTAAATTTGTATTGGAAAAGCTCAATCTACCTCCCTTTGAGCCAGCTGCAAATGTAGAGTTGAAATTCCTTTCTTGGAAAACAGCCTTTCTTCTAGCCATCACTTCAGCAAAAGGGTGACTGAATTACAGGCCCTCATGGCGGTGGAGCCTTTCATCATCTTTCATGCGGAGAGGGTGTCCCTCAGGACCAATCCTTCCTTTATGCCCAAGGCGGTATCCAGTGTGGCCCTTAATCAGTCCATTCATTTTCCAACCTTCTTTTCTAATCCACAGAACAAAGGGGAATGAATACTGCACTCCTTGGACGTGCACAGACAACTTAGATTTTACTTGGACAGGACTAAACCTCTCAGGAAATCTGAACAACTATGGGTTGCATTTGCTGCTGGGGCAGAGGGGAAGGCCGTTTCAAAGCGAACCATTTCTAAGTGGATAGGCCATTGCATTCATTTCTGCTATAAGCACCATGGAAAACCTACCCCACAGGGGACAAGACCACATTCCACCAGGGCTGCGTCTACCTCTACAGCCTTTCTCAGAGATGTCCCTACCAGGGACATCCTAGAAGCTGCTACCTGGAGTTCTGTACATGCCTTCATCAAGCATTGCCACTTGCCAATTTTTTTCTAAATTCAGAGCTGGTTTTGCCACTGCAGTCCTGCAGGGCCTAATGGCTGGTCCTAATGCTCTCTGATTGCCTTCTTCCTTCCTTAGCTTTGGGAATCTATCCAAATGTAATGACTGCAACAGTGAAACACGAAGAACATAGTACAGTTGTATGCACTTACCATAAATGTAGATGTTAGAGTGTATTCACTTTTGCAGTCCTAGTCACCCTCCCTCCAGCCCCTCTGTACCTCTCCTTTTGTTTACTATACTTAAAAGCTTTCTGGTGTATTTGCTTTTTGTTGGTGTAACCATGTATATAATTGGTTCCCATTATTGGGGCACCTGACATCTGGGGCAAGAAAAACTGATGTAATGGTGTCGGCTGCATGCTTTATACCCCTGACTACCTGATGTCATGGAAGATGAGACGGCAACTGACGCAGGACCCAAGACTTTGATAATCAGGCCAACTAAGGGCTACCTGCAAGCAGATAACCCAAATGTAATGACTGCAACAGTGTATACACTCTAATATCTACATTTATGGTAAGTGTACACAACTGTACTTTAGTCATATTCCTTGTAACCCCACCTTCATGAATTAGCCACACTTATTCAATAGTTATATATAGCCCCACCTTGGTTTGAAGTTACCAGCCACTCTGTACGTGGAGGGTACATAAAAACCAAGAATGAAGCAGTAAAGTGAGAGAAAGATCTGTGTGTGTTTTAGTTCTGCAGATGTTATCTGAAGAACACATCCCGAAAGTAATGCTTTCTGTATGTTATCTGAAGAGCTCATCATGAGAGTAATGCGAGATGTGTACCACAAAAATAACTGTTATAGATTCACCAAGCATGTGCCAGAGGATTGCTAATACTCTAGGATCGTTAGTAACGTCCCAGTAAGATCGCAGTAAGCGGCAGTAGAGTGCTTATCACGCAGTACTTGCTATTTGTAACAAGCGGGAGCGTTGACTAAGCCCTAAGCTTCACAGTAGTATGTTAGTTATGCAGCAAACGCCATTTGTAAGGAATGAAAGACTTGACTAGCCCTAGCGTTTCAAGTGTATCCGGTGCTTAGTAACTTTGCATCAACTGAATGAAGTAATTTTGATATGAAATTACACCTAAAACGCGTTTTTAGCTTTTCTACTATTTTGAATGTTAACTTGAGTGCTTTGAACTGTTCCTAGCTGTTTTGCTTTGTACTTCATGGACACAATTGCTGTAAAGGACTATTTTGAATATCATACTCATGTTTAAATAGCACCCGCTGTGCCTACAGTCACGCTGTACTCCTTATTCGCCATCTTATTCCTGGTTCATATAAACTGTATTGCCCTGATTGTATTTAGATTGCTGCTGTTATGGCTCTGTGTAGTTGCGAGATGCAGCTCGGATGAATTCATTAGATAACTGCTTTGTCTAAACTTTTCTACTGTATGTGATGCTTGCTTGATGAAGATTGCTTAGTTCATGAATAATAGAGGCTAATTACACCTGGTGTTAATGCTAGTATGTGCAACTTATCTCACTGGTAACTGTGCTTATCCTGCTTATTTTACCTCTCTCTTTCCCTTTATGCAACTAGCGACCCTACCTGCTTTTAAGGTGCTAAAACTGAGGAATTGCCCTGCTTGTTGACCTGCAGCCTTAAACCAACCCAAACCTGCCGTCTACACCCTAAGCTAAGGAACTGAATCTTTCTCGCCCTGAGCAACAGCCCCTCAAGGACAATACAGTAGGAGAAAGTATTTGTAGTACAACTTCTGTCTGTAGAAATAACACTGTATAAGATACTTGTTAGGCACTCTCCTCAGCTAGGGCGGCCAGCAGCCAAACCTTTCTTCTCCTGCTTTCTAGCCTGCCTTTCCCTCCTGTACCCTTTTGAATTAACTTACATCCCTCCCTCCTCATACTCCTAGCCCTGCTACCTCCTATTGAGACACTACTGTTGCTATATAGCCTTTTGCCACTAAGTGGCGCCCTTTTTCCTAAATCTTTTCCTACTTTCTTTAAACACACCTCACAGGTACACAGTACTCTTGGCTTGTTGAGTTATAGTTCCATACTACCCTTCTATCCTTTTACTCTGTTCTATTAAACTACCCTGCCCACTATCCCTACTCTCTAGCCCCTTACCCCTCATCTTTCACTGCCCAAACTTACCTTCGCAATCAGCTCTGCACTGATTGTACTCTTGGGATTCACTCATATTGTGGCTCTACCGCTCCGTTTGCCCTGCGGGCTCACTCCGCTCCCCTACCCGGCCCCCAATTCCTACCTCGCCCCCAGTACTTCTAGATTTATGCACCCTAACCACACCCTCTCCTCCATTCAACCTCTCATACTCCAAACCTTTAAATTGCTAAATCTCACCTCCCCCTAGACATTACCTCAGTAACACATCTGAACACATACCTGGATAGTAACCTAAACACAGTGCAACTATAATGCCACCCACTACTACTTTAACACACCTGAAACCCTTACTCCTAATCTTACTCCTACCTGTCTTAACTGTACCTTACCTACTTACCTTCTGCGAACACCTTAATTGCCTAGACTATTAACAACCCCAGAAAGCAAACTGCCACACCAACTCTAATCCCTCATAGCCATAATAATATATCCTGTCCACCAAAGTACTCTTCAGCCATATTTCATAGACTCACTCACATCAAATACTACAGCTCTAGAACCAGGAAATCTCAAAACCTAGTATGTAAGCTTTTAAAACTTACTGTGAGAGTACAAGTCCACTCCCTAATAGATGGGGACATACATTGTAACCCTGGCCCAAATTCTATCCCTACCACAGAGCCCAACACCCCAACTTCTAACTGTACACACCTGGCTACCAGACCTCGCAACTCTCTCCTGATAGCCCATTTCAATATTCAAAGCATAAAGTTGCCCACCTGCATGCAGTCATGGATGTACATTCATTTGACATCCTCTCTCTCACTGAAACATGGCTCAAGCCATCAATACAAGACAGTGACATTATTCTCCCCAGTTATAGTATCCTGTGAATGGACCGTAATACTAAGAATGGAGGAGGAGTAGCTGTTCTATACAAAACTGGATTACAGGTAACCTCTATAGACTCAAAACCTCCCTTAACTAGTAATGCAGAGGTTCTTATTTCCAAGATTCAACTCAACAAATGTAAATCTATATATATCATCTGTATATACCTTCCTCCAGGCAACAATATCAGCACCTTAGAGGCTATCCTATGCAACAATATCAGTACCTTATAGGCTATCATATGCTGGTTGTCCACCACATACCCACAAGAAACAATAGTACTCAGTGACTTTAACATTAACTGAAGGTGCTGTACATCTGATCAGCCTTCTACCCATATCAACCTACATGGTTTTACTCAAACCATTACATCTCCCACTAGATCCAATAAACTTAATGACAGCACCCTAGACTGGATCCTTACAAATAGTCATCAACAATCCTACAAAGTAGGGACTCTCCCTGAAGATCTAAGCGACCACTCGCTCACCTTCCTAATGGGGTATAAGAGTGAAATTCCAAACCCAAACTTTTATAAGAATATATGGTCTGACAAAAATTTTAACCTCTAGCTTTCAACAAGAACTCCTAGCTTGCAACTGGTCACTCCTGAAACACCTACCATTAGAAGAAGCAGTCAAATACTTTAATTCCAAATTCTTAACCACCCTAGACTACCATGCCCCAACTCACACAATTAGATGTAGATCTAAACCAGCCCCATGGCTTTCCAAAACTACCAAACAAAAAATCCTCCAAAGAAACGAACTCTGGACCCACTTGGCGGACAACTAAATGCCCTACAGATCAGTTAAAGTTCAGACAGTTAAGAAATGAAGCCAAAAAAGCCATTCTGTAAGATAAAAGAAACTTTTACTGTCACCTACAACAAACCCACCAAAATAAACCTCATATATTCTGGTCTGGCATCAATAAACTGTTTACACCCAGGTCGCTCAGTCACACCCAACTCCTCAGGCTGTGAACACAACAGCCCCAACCAATCAGCTATCCCCTGACACTACATCTTCTTCCTCCTATAACGCTAACAGCCCCCCCCCCCCTCTATTTCAATTTCAACCTGTCCCTACATCCCTTGTCTGAACCTTTATTCAGAAACTTAAACCCACCACTACCTGCAGAATACCTGCTAAAGTTGTAGCCTACCCCATATATATCCTCATCAACAGAACTATTTCTGAAGGAACCATCCCATCACTTTGGAAAGTTTCACATATTATCCCCTCGCACAAAAGTGGTAATTCCAAAGATTTATCTAACTTACAGGCCCATAGCCATATTATCCCCACTGGCTAAAGTCATGGAGAGGTGCATTCATAAGCAGCTGTTAAAACCACCTAATAGAAAACAACTTACTAGCTATCTGGCAACATGGCTTCAGACCATTTCATAGCACCACCTCTGCTCTCTTATCCTTCATCGACTGCGTCAATAAAAATCGTAATAATGATGCTCTGTCCTCCGCTCTCTTGATCTGTCAAAAGCCTTTGATATGATCAGCCACCAGCTACTCATAAACTTACTCAAAAACTTGTCACTGGCTCCACTAGCTATACAGTGGTTCCAATCCTACCTAAAAAAAACAAGCAACAAGCTGTGCTATGACAGAATAGCCCATCATCCCACCTCCCAATTACCCTTGGTGTTCCTCAAGGCTCCGTACTCGGTCCTCTCCTCTTCTCTATCTTTACAAACTACCTACACTCTGTAATACCTCAAGCTACCTGTACTAAATACGCGGATGATTCCACATTAATATGCTCAGCCACTTAACCATCACAACTACAGCCCCTAACCCAAAACGTGTTTAGCACATTAGAGAAATGGCTCCTTGCCGATGTCTCATTCTGAACCCAAAAAAAATACAAAAATGCTATTATTCACTCCCACCCGCAGAGCCTCCCCACTGAACTTCATTGTTACATCTACTAATGGAACTGTCATATCTCCTGATTCTACCACAAAACTATTTGGGGTACCAATTGATAATAACCTTACCTTTGAGCCCCATATTAACAACACTATAAAAACGTAAACAAAAAACTAGGATCCCTCTATAGAATCAAACCCTTCCTGACCTCTCTAGCCAGGACCACTATTGCCCGTACCCATTTAATCTCAACCCTTCTATATGCATCTTCTGTCTATACTTAACTATGTAAAAGAAATATGAACAAGCTTGCCATCTCCTACAATAATATTGCAAGATTTGCAACTGGGTCAACCTACAGAACCCATCACTGCAACAATCTTAATCAACTAGGCTGGTTAGAGCTGTCAAATCTAATTCTACTGAACCAACTAATAGTGGCTCAAAAAATACTGTATCAACCTTCAAATACTCCAGTACTCACTAATCTAATCACCCCCTACAGTAACCTAAAGTCCCTGCATTCATCAAACAAATTACTAGTTCAAATAAATAAAACCAACAATCTGGCCGGCGAATCACTGTTCTCTAACGTAGTGGGTAAAACTGGAACACCCTACCTGATCACCTAACCTCCCTATCCTCGGCTCCCCTATTTAAAACCAAATTTAAAACATACCTTAAATCTCACTGGTTATGCCCCTGTGACTCACTACCACACTTGTATCCTGACGCTTATCTACATACCAGCATGAGCTAGTTAATCCTTTACGAACAATATTGTGTGTGACTATACTGATCAAGAGTGAACTATTTAATAATTAATCTTATACTAACAAGTAATGTGTGTGACTTTACTGTTTATTAGTGTGCTTTTTGCTTACATAGTTTTACACATCTTTGTATCTGCATCCTTAGCTGTCTTATAGTAGGAATCATTTTACTCGTATGACAGAAGGCAAGGAACTGTTACAATAGACAAAACTTTGTAATGTACCTATGTTTTGTAAATAGTACTCTGAAGTGTGGCGCTTTTCTCCCCGGGCCTCCACTGAAAATGGACATGTATCCAGTTGGACAAGCCCGGTCAACAAATGTAAAATAAAAATAAAAAACGTTGTTAACCCATAGCTCACAGAAGTATACTGCATCTGTTTATGATGTCACTGTAAGACTACTTTTGGGATTTTCATAAACTGAAATGGGCATGGCCCTGTGCACGTGCGATGGTGCAGCCGTTATGCTATGGGTACATTCTCACTCTAACCTTACACTGGTATCATGAAGAATAAAGATCAACAACTGTTGTAGGGAATACATTTTACAAAGGATTTTATGACAATATAATGAGATGTATTTTGAGTAATGGGGGAATGTTGATCGCATTTACTGAAGCACCCTATACCATGGTACAAAAAGTAAGCAACACCACTGAAAGCAGAAATTCACAGTAGCTAAGAAGGGAGCAGATGGAGCTGTAGTGTAAAACACACTGCATTTGCCTCGGTCTTCACATTTGTTCTGTAACCATTATTATTGATTAAGAAATTAACACTACACACTGGTTTCAGCCTTTGTACTTGTATTGCATTTGGCAAACTTTTTTTTCTTTTCCTTTACTATTATAGTTACATGTACTGGACTGACTGGGGAGAAGTACCTAAGATAGAAAGGGCTGGAATGGATGGTACAAGTCGATCAATTATCATCGATTCAAACATAAATTGGCCTAATGGACTAACCCTAGATTATGAGGAGCACAAGTTGTACTGGGCAGATGCAAAGCTGAGTTTTATTCACAGATCTGACCTGGATGGCACCAATCGGTAAGTAGTATATTATGCACATTGTATTATTTTCTCTTGTGTTAAGTAGTAGTTTTAATATATGTGAACAGAACCTTTGTGATTTCTTTTTCGGTCTTGCAGGAGAATGAAAAATCCTGTAAAATGCCTTACCAAGAAACTGAAATTATGTATTAAGACCAGCAAAGCCTTCCATGAATGTAGGCCTGCTTTTGAGGCTAAGGATGATTATAAGACCTTCATTTGTGTTAGAAAACTAAGGAATAAGTCACATCACTGCTCTGCTACGATCTAATGTTTTTTTCTGATTAAAACCTGTCACTGATAACATTTTGGCTAACAAGTTTGAAGATTTTTCCCCCTGAAAATATCATCCCACCCCAAACATACTAGTGTCGCCCTTCTCCCCCTTTTACTGCCTCATATTTTGGTTTGTATTTCCTAAAATTTGTGGTTTCTGACAAAACATTGAGGAGTGAAGTTACTAAACAATGGTTTACATTTGAGTTTAAGATTTCATATCCTTCAGAAAATTCATGCTAATACAAGTCTTGATATTCTAGCAACTTTTTCAGTTTATAAGAGTAACCTTTCAAACCTGTCCCTAATTTTGGGCCTTTGGCCCCCTATTATTTTTGGCTTTGTCCAAATCTCTTGCATATAGAGATTGAGAGGTATGTTTGCTTTATCTTACCTCAGTGATGCCATTATATGAGATTGCCTTATTCCCTGATGTTCATCGTGCATACAGCTGCAGTCATAACAGATGGGTTATCCTGCTGTCAGGCGGGTCCTCGGTCGGCCGAATTCCAAAGTCTAGGTCCGGCGTCGGTTGTCATCGCTTCTTCCCTGACGTCAGTGCAGCAGGGGTATAAAAGAGCCAGCCGACACCATCTTCTTCAGTCTTTCTTGCCGCTCGGTGCCCGAAGCAGAAGCAGTTCGCAAGTGCCGGTCGGCCAGCTCCTGAGACTTACGAAAATATTTCAGCTGAAGTCTTCTTGAAAGCTAAGTACCCCGTTGGGGAAACTTTTCTTGCCTCAGACCGATGTCAGACAAAGTTAATAATTGCATTTCATGTGGGAAGCAAATACCGCATAAGGATTTCCACTCTTTCTGTATTCCTTGCTTAGGCCCAGACCACGACGTCTCGGCCTGCCATTTTTGTGCTAGATTCAACAAACGCACTATTAAGAGTTTGCCCATCACTATTTTGGTAAAAAATTTAATTACATTATGTCGTCGGATACTCCGACTATAGTTTTGGGTAAAAGACGCAAGGATAAGGACTGACATACGAGGTCCGCGACTTCTACTGACACCACGCTAAGGCAGACTACCCCGGTTCTCAGCGAGGCACCTACGCAGCCCCTGACTACCGATGACACTTCATTACTGGTGTCTTCTGTGCCCGAGGTCGCAGGCTCCTCGGCCCCCACTCCAACTACAGATACCGACGCCACTTTTGGCGGGGAAACCCAGAGTTTAGACAGGCCTGCCATTTCTCAAGGTGTCTTCAGGCCTTCCTCCTTCTCCATTAAGGCTTTCACAAAATGTAAAGCAGCCATGAAAACTAAAAAACAAGGACCACAGACCCCCTGTCAAGGCCCCATGCCTAAAAAACAGATGCTCAAAATGGCTGAGGATTTGATTACTCTTATCAGGGGTTCTCTACCCCCCTCGGACAAAGGCCCAGATTAGAGGAAGACTACCCTTCCTCAGATCAAGCCTCTACTACCTCTGAACATTCTGAGGACCAGGAATATACATATTCTCCTTTTGAAGACTCTGATGCAGAGGAGTCTATTCCCTCGGTCTCCCCCCTGAGGATTACTCTTTTGGGGAAACCCTACATACTTTGAGGGAACACTTTCACTGGGAAGGCCAAGATTACTCAGATTCCAAGAAAAGGCTCAGGGATTTTCTCTTGCTCCCCCAGCATAGGCCTCTGGCTATCCCTCCTGTCTTAGATATATTAGATGATGTGTACACAGAAGCCAGCCTCAACCCAGATTCTTTACCTCCGGCTCCTGTTAAACCTGACTGGTATTACCGGGTTCCAGATTCACACCAGTTCCTATACAAAAGCCATACTGCTGACCCAGAAACTATTTCACAGGGTCCCAAGGGAATTAAGGCCTCTACTGCTAAAAACCCATTACCTTCAGAGAGAGATTCCAGAGCTTTAGAAAGGTGGGGGAAAAGTGTATACCTCGGCCACTTTAACCATGAGGGCATTAAACTGTCAGTTCCACTATCAATTCTCTGCATTGCCCTTTGGCTTATCTACTGCGCCCAGAGTGTTTACGAAATGCCTGGCATCAGTAATTGCCTTCTGCAGACTTCAAGGAATACAAATATACCCATATCTGGACGACTGCCTGATCCAAGCGGACAGCAAGGACATACTTCTGAAACACCTGGCATTTGTAATAAGACTGTTGAACTTTCTGGGATACACAGTCAACAAAAAGAAATCAAAACTAATACCTTCTCAAACAATAATTTTCCTGGGTGTCAGCTTGAATACAAACACCCAGATGGCCTACCTCACGCCAGACAAACAAGGGCAACTATTTCAATACTTCAGCAAAATGGCAACCTTCACCAGGCTGACTGCAAGGAAAGTCCTGCAGGCTCTGGGATTCATGGCATCTTGCATTCTGCTGATCCCATGTGCAAAGCTGCATATGAGGAAACTTCAATGGTACCTAAAAAAACTTATGGTCTCAACACAGCCACAGTTTGGAATCAATTATACCCCTCATTCCATGTCTTCAAAAGGAATTTCTGTGGTGGGCTCAAGCATGCCAAAGAAACAAAGGTCTCCCTTTCTGCATACCCCAAGCAAATCAAATCATCACAACAGATGCCTCGGACTACGCCTGGGGGGCACACATGAAAGATCAGTGCATTCAGGGAAAATGGTCCCAAAAAGAGAAACACCTACACATCAACCAAAAGGAAATGCTAGCAGTGCAAAATGCTATTATGGCCTTCAAAGACCTACTGCATCCAGGCCAGCTATTGATAAGGACAGACAACACCACAGTGATGTGGTACATAAACAGGGGGGAACTCATTCATACCCCCTGTGCAGACTAGCCATGACCCTTTGGATCACAGCTCTGGAATTGCAAATCCAACTTCAGGCACAATTCCTGCCAGGGAAGGAAAACACACTGGCAGACAGCCTAAGCAGAAATATGACAGACCCACACGAATGGAAGTTACATCCTCAAATTTTCGCAAAGATAACTCGGGCATGGGGACAGCCGGACATAGATCTCTCTGCTACCCACAGAAATTACCAACTGAAAAAATTTTGCTCAAGGACCTATCATCCGCAGGCCTGGAAAGTGGACGCACTTTCGTTCAATTGGACAACATTGACAGTCTATGCCTTTCCGCCTCTCCCTCTGCTGCCCAAAGTTCTACTAAAAGCCAGAGCAGAGAGGCCGAAAATGATTCTCATTGCTCCAGACTGGCCAAGACAACACTGGTATCTACTCCTGAAGAGCCTGACGCATTCCCCACCATGGATCCTACCTCTAGTGCCTCTTCTGTTGTCCCAGCACAACTTCAAAACTATTCACAGCCAGCTCAAAACCCTAAATCTAGCCACATGGAGAATCCCTTGATTTCACAACAGACCCTCCTCTCCAAGGAGGTGCAGGATGTCATCTTGGAGGCCAGAAGACCTTCTACTAGAAAAGCCTACTCCGCCAAATGGAAGCGGTTTTGTGCCTGGAATCAGAAAAAGGGACAGAATCCTTGGGTAATAAACATACCTCAAATATTACAGTACCTAGCTGAGATGTTAAATAGTGGACTTTCCTTCTCCTCCATCAAAATCCATGCTTCAGCCATTTCTGCACAATACAACACAGATCCTCCTTTATTCTCTCATCCTCTCTTAAGACAGTTCCTCAGAGGGGCTAAGAATATAAAACCCCCAAGGAAACCACCAGTCCCTGCTTGGGACCTCAACTTCATATTGGAAAAACTGACCCTACCTCCATTTGAGCCAGCTGCTTCAACAGAACTACAATATTTGTCATGGAAAACAGCCTTCCTTCTGGCTATCACCTCAGCACGTAGGGTTTTGGAAATACAGGCCCTCATGGCTGTGCAACCTTTCATCATTTTCCATTAGGACAGAGTTTCTTTACGAACCAACCCTACCTTTATGCCAAAGGTAGTATCCAGTGTAGCCTTGAATCAGACTATCCACTTACCTACCTTTTACCCTAACCCACAAAACAAAGGGGAAAGACTACTGCATTCCTTGGACATTCACAGACAACTACGTTATTATTTGGATAGGACAAAGCCATTCAGGAAATCCGAGCAACTCTTTGTGTCCTATGCTACAGGTGCTCAAGGAAAGGCCATCTCCAAACAGACAATCTCAAAATGGATAGCCCACTGCATACGCTTTTGTTACTCATTTCATGGAAAAGCTGTGCCATCTAGCATCAGGCCCCATTCCACAAGGGCCACAGCTACCTCTGCAGCTTTCCTCAGGGGGGGGTTCCTACCAAGGACATTTTGGAAGCAGCCAGTTGGAGTTCAGTGCACACTTTCTTCAAACACTGTCACCTTCCACTTTACTCAAAATCTAGAGCGGGATTTGCCACAGCTGTCTTGCAGGGCATCCTTGCTTCTCCTAGTTCCACTTAGTGCCTGCCACCCCTACTTAGCTTTGGGATTCTACCCATCTGTTATGACTGCAGCTGTATGCACGATGAACATAGTACAGTTTTGTACCTACCATAAATGTAGATGTTCGAGTGCTCATACAGCTGCAGTCCAGGTTTCCCCCCCTCCATCCCGTCTTAGGACAGGCCTTATGACAAACACCTTCTCATACAACCTGTTTGGGGTATTCTTTTATGGTGTATTTGATTGCAACTACTGTTCTTTGATTATTCTATATTGCATGATTACATACGTTTATGTTTTGCCTTCCTTCTGGGGGCACCTAACATCTGGGGCAAGAAAAACTGAAGAAGATGACGTTGGCTGGCTCTTTAATACCCCTGCCGCACTGACGTCAGGGAAGAAGCGACGACAACCGACGCCGGACCTAGACTTTGGAATTCGGCCGACCGAGGACCCGCCTGACGGCAGGATAACCCATCTGTTATGACTGCAGCTGTATGAGCACTCGAACATCTACATTTATGGTAGGTACAAAACTGTACTTTTCAGATAATACAGCCTGCATTAAAACAAGAGATCTGAATCTACGTCATAGAATAAGTAAAAGTAAACAGACGGGGTGGGTCATCACCCAGTCTTTACTCTGGAGTAGTCTCCCATTGTATGCCATGGGATTCCCTGTCTGCTTTCAGTCTTGGCTTAGACAGTTGGATAGGTACTCCAAAATAAACTCTGGGTTAACAGGCTTTACCCTCCTTGAAAAGGATAATGAAGACTGAGGGTAGATATTGGCATGGCATACATGACCTCTGGTCTAAAAGCATTTTAATCTGATGTTTTTAATCATCATTCCATTCATCACTGATGGGTTATCAGTTCCGTTCTTGGAATTGAGTCAGCTTTAATACCAAGCTCGTGCCAGCCAAAAACTCTCGAGCTAAGCTTTTACCCACAATACCCTTCTCCCTGTTACCTCAGATCCCATTTGACGCATAGCCGTAAAGCCACGTTCAAGCCAACTCTCAGATAATTTGATATTTTTGACATTTTTGATATAAAAGTGCTTATTAAAAAGTCATGATAGCTTATCCTTTATTTCTACTCGTGTCTAGCTATTGCTAAGTTTTCTACCCTCTTCCAACTTTTTCTCCTGTCAAACTACCTGTTGGTAATCTTTGTACCAGCGTTGGTACACTCACTTCTCTCTACCTGCTATGGTAATCTCCTAGTACCATTGTTGGTATTTTCCTTCTGGTTTTTCTGCCTAGCTGTGTGTGTAATATTGATGATGTTCTTCGTGTTTCACTGTTGCAGTCATTACACTTGGGTTATCCTGCTGGCAGGCTACCCTCAGTTGGCCTGAATTCCAAAGTCTAGGTCCGGGGTCGGTTGCTGTCACCTCTTCCCTGACGTCAGTGCGCCAGGGGTATAAAAGATGCAGCCGACGCCATTTTCTTTAGTTTTTCTTGCTGTACGGTGCCTGAAGCAGAAGCAGTTCGCAAGTGCTGGTCAGCCGACTCCTGAGATTTTCGTGTTTGAAATTCAGATCCGAAGTCTTCATTAAAAACTAAGTACCCTGTTGGGGAAAACTTTTTTCTTGCTCCAGACCGATGTCAGAAAAAGTATTTCTTGTGGGAAGCAAATACCTCATAAGGATTTTCATTCTTACTGTATTCCTTGCCTAGGCCCTAACCACGACTTTGCTTGTCAGTTTTGAGCTAGATTTAACCAGCGCACTATAAAGCGCCGGCATGATTTTGCTTTTCACTATTTTGGCAGAAGATTTAATTACACAATGCCGTCGGATAGCCAACAGACTACCGCAATTCACAAGAAACGGAAAGAAAAAGAAAAGGACAGGTATCAGAGGTCTAAAACAGACGAGGCTTCTTCTAAGCCAGTCGCCGGTTCGCCGGCTCTCAGTGAGGTGCTTTCGCAGCCCCTGACGCCTGCTACTTTGGACCCGCAGGCCGCTACAGACTCCCACATGGAGTCGCCTAGGCTGCTGGAAGTTCAAGGTATTTGACCTTCGGAAACTATTCCTTCAGATGGGTCCGGAGCCGTTGAGCAGGCACCGGCTTCTGAGGGTGTTTTCAGACCTACTCAACTGTACATTAAAGCGACTCCAGTTACAAAGGCAAAGACTAAAGCATCTTTAAAGACAAAGAAACAAGTACAACAGCCTCATGGTCAGACCTCCATGCCCAAAAAACAGATGCTCAAAATGGCCGAAGACTTAATTACTTTGATCAGGGGTTCCCATCCCCCTCCTGAAAAGAGGCCTAGGCAAGAGAGAGAATATGAATCTTCAGATCAGGTTTCCATTTCTTCAGATTCCTCTTCAGATCAGGAATACTCTCTTCCTCCCTATGAGGATTCTGATACTGAAGAATCTATCCCTTCAGCCTCTCCTCCTGAGGATTACTCTTTTGGGGAAAACTTGCATACCATGAGGGAACATTTCCACTGGGAGAGCCAAGATTATTCTGAATCTAAGAAAAGGCTCAGGGACTTTTTTACTCCCACAACACAGGCCCCTAGCTATTCCACCTGTGTTAGACATTGTAGATTATGTATTTTCAGAATCCAGTTTGACCCCTGATTCCTTACGTCCAGCTCCTGTTAAGCCGGACAGGTACTACAGGGTGCATGACTCTCAGAAATAGTTTCTGGGTCAGCAGCAGGGTTCTTGAAAAGGAATTTATAAGGGTCCCAAAGGGGTCAAGGCATCCACTGCAAAAAACCCTACCCCCTCCGACAGGGATTCTAGGGCATTAGATCGATGGGGAAAGAAGATTTACACCTCTGCTACCTTGGCTATAAGAGCTTTAAATTGTCAATTTCATATGCTCAAATATCAGGAATATATTATGTCACTGCTTAAACAGAAAATGTTGATAAATTCTGAAGGTGCAGAAAACAAAGAAATGTAGGATTTACTGCATGCAGCTGAGCAAGTTGGAAAGCATACTTTGCAATGTGGTTTTGATTCTTCGGAGGCCTCCTGTAGGGCCGCTGTCATGGGTTCTGTCAGGAGGCATGCTTGTTTAAAGGAACAAAATTTACCAGATCATGTTAAAGCAAAATTATTAGATGCTCTATTACAGTATGATACTTTTAGTGTTTAAGCAGAGGAGGTGTTAAAGAAAATGGAGGACAAAGCTAAATCTATGCAAACAGTCAAGGATTTCTTACAGGTACAGCCTCCAAGATTTAGCAGACACTGGCCTACAAAGAATTGGTCCTTTCCAGTGTCAGACCACAAAGGGGCAGATACAGACACCCAAGAGGCAGGTCCCAGCCCCAAGGTGCATACAGGTCTAAACAATGGGGTGCTTCTACCTCCAAAAGTGGAGAAGACAAATCGCAGCCTTACAGGAAACAGTCCCAATGACTTTCCCCTGCCTACGCCAAGCACTTATCTTCTGGCAGCGCCTTTAGCGGGAAAACTAGCACTTTTTTCTCAAAATTGGCACTACCCCAGGACAAATGGGTCTTGGACATAGTGTCACAGGGCTACAAGTTTCACTTTCATACCCTGCCAAGGGCAAACGGTTAGCCAGAACTACCAAAAAAACAGTGGGCAGAGGCACAGAAACAAGTCTCATCCCTCATGGACGAGGGCCATTCAGCAAGTACCAGAACAAGAGCAGGGACAAGGATTTTATTCGACTGTTCTTGGTACCCAGAAAGGACAAAGCCTGGACATCAATACTGGACCTATCTATTCTAAACATATCTGGATATACCAAAATTCAAAATGTTGACCTTACAGCAGCTTCTGCCCATGCTGGGCAAGAAGGCTTGGCTTGTGACTAGACCTAAAAGAGGCATACCTGCATGCCCCAATCAGACAAACGTGCAGAAGATACCTCAGATTCAAAGCTGGCTCAATGCACTATCAATTCTCTGCACTGCCCTTTGGCTTATCTACTGCGCCCAGGGTCTTCACAAAGTGCCTGGCACCAGCAATGCATCTAGACAGAGAAAGAGGAAAAAGTATCCATCCTTACTTGGACAACTGCCTCATTCAAGCAGAGAAACAAGGACTCTACTGGCATCTGGCGTTTGTAAAAAGGTTACTAGCATGCCTAGGATACACAGTCAATGAACAAAAATCAAAAATAGTACCCTCTCAAGAGATAATATTCTGACTACCTTCTTGTTATTGGCAACAAAGGGCAAAGTTATCTGCAAGAAAAATTCTGCGGCTTTTGGGCAGGCTTCATTGCATTATTCTTATAATTCCATGCACTAATTCCATATGCAAGACTGCATTCAATGGTACCTAAAAGTGTTTGGACTCCGCCATGGAAAACAATAATTACTACTCTAATTCCCTGCCTGCAACAGGAGTTTGGCAGGTGGTTAGGGCTGGTCCTGAGACACAAGGGACACACATTCACTTTACCCCCCCCAGGCAGACAGCAGACAACGGATGCATCATCAGATTATGGGGGGCACACACACAGGACAGGATATATTCAAGGCACATCCGTCAACCAAACCAAATGCATCTACATATCAATCAAAAGAGATGCTAGCTGTCAGAGAATGCCCTGCAGCCCTCAGAGGACCTTTTCATCGGGACAACTACCGATAAAGACAGACAATACCATGGTCATGTGGTAGCCATGATGACTGGGACACAGCATTGATTTACCAAGTACATCTGCAGGCACAATTCCTGCCAGGAAAGATAAATAATCCCGCGGGTAGAGAAATTGGACACTAGTCTTCAACATGGACCTATTTGCCTCTTCTCACAACTCAACCAAAGATTTTTAAGAGGCTGCTACCTGTTCAGTGCACACCTTTACAAAGCACCATCCTTTACCCTCACTCTACTCTAAAGGGCAGGCTTTGCCACTACAGTTCTGCAGGGCCCTCATAGGCTGCTCCTAATGCTATTTAGCACAGTCTCCCAACCATAGCTTTGGGATTCAACCCAAGTGTCCACCTACCATCCCCCATCTCTTGTTGAACCTATCTAATCTCTTCAATCTATACAACCTATGTGTATTTGTTTGTAGATGAAGGTATTATATATTTTGATGATGCATGTTTTTGAGTTATATTTTAGCCTACCTTTTCATCTTTTATACTGGCTCCTGACATCAGGAAGAGGCAATAGCAAACCGACGCTGGACCTAGACTTTGAATTCAGGCCGACTGAGGGTAGCCTGCCAGCAGCACTGTTGCAGTCTACTGGTACTCTCTCTACTCTAATCTTGCTCGGAAACTTTCCCTCGGTCACTAGCTCAGGCGGACACTCCTCCCTCGATCGTCTCAAAATTGGAGACAGTGGTGCCATTAGACATTCAAGCATGAACCCGATATTACCAGTCTGTGGACCCTTTCTTGGGGCAGACTTACAGCCATTCCTTCAGGAGATTCTCAGATTTCAACCCTTGTCCTTCTTGACTTCTGGACTTCAATTTCTGCACTCTCCTCTCCATCTACTCTCCTTTGAATTTTGAAGCCCATTTGGCACGGGCGCCTCTCCCCTCCCTCGGCCCTCCAGTGCCAGTGGTGGATGGATCTCACTTTGGAGCCCTTTGGAAACCAGGTTCTCATGCCTCTAGATTGAGTACAGGGCTCCTCTGTACAGAGTTCAGTGAGGCTCCATTCCTGGGAGCAGGCTCCAGAGAGCATGGTGTGACCTGTGTTTCCTTTGTTCCATAGGGTTCCACCCTCCCACACAGCTCTGACAGCTCTGGTGTCCAAGAGAGGGGACTTGCCCCTGTGTGCCTCCGGCGGCGCATGCCTGGCAGACATGCCATGTCCTCAGTGCTCCGTGCGGTCCACACCACACTTGACATCACATCTATCTCTGCAGCTCTGGAGCTTCTATTGCAGGGTGCCCTTTTCGTCTGGCTCAGAAGAAGAAGGACCCACTGAGTAAGTTCCAAGGAAGAAGTAGTGCAAGAGGAAGCATGTGAACTCCCCTGATGAGTCCCTTTATAGAGATTACAGACAGATTCAGGGGAATGGTCCCCACTGTCACCCCCCTCCCTGCAGCTTTTTGGAGACATCCTTGAGATCTTTGAAACAGGTGATTGAAAGCCCAAAAATCTCTCTCTGAGAATTTCTCTTCAGACTTTTCTTTTTTGCTTACCATCTAACTCTTGGGTGACCCCACCTGCAGACGAGCTTGTTCAGCTTGTGGTGCAGTCCTCCTGGAGGAACCCTGATGCTGTTGAAGCATTCCCAAGGAGACCAGACAAGATTATCTCTCCTCCTAAAGAAAATCCACATTGGTCAAAAGATTTACCAGTAGATGCGATGGTGGTTATGGCGGCCACAAAAAAGAGCTCTCTGAGAACTGGGAGTTCCGAGCAGTGAACATACTGGGGAAGTGAGTATTTCCTTCAGTGACCTTTGCAATTTGGTCCTTGAACTACCTGCCACATGTCACCAGACTCCAGAGAAACCTCATCTCCAAACTCTCTGGTACTCTATCAGGACAGGTGTTTGACAAGGTAGCCTCACGTGTCTCCCTGTTTGGCCCTAAAGGATGGCAAGACCTGTCACTGTTCTCCACCCCTCACGCCCCTCAGCCCCTTTCCAAGAAAGTGGGAAGAAGTGAGAATTGTGGTGAAAACAGTCTCATGGTCCTTTTTGACACACGTGGCAAGTTTGCCCCAGAGAGAGAGAGGGGCTCTTCCTCTGGAAGATGCCCCTACAGAGGCAGAGGGGGTCCGCGTAATCAGGGTTCCAAAGATTCATTCTCTCGAAAACCCTATTAGTGCTCCTTAGAAGATAATGACCAGAGGTTACAATAATTCAAAAGTAATATCGGAGTTAGTTATTTCCTTCTCTCTGTCCCAAAAATGGGAAAGTCCGTCTCTAAAGTGACCTTATCTAACTTCTGTATCTCTCTCTAGAGCTTCCATGGGATTGTGCAATGGTACTCAGGAATGTCTTCCATAAGGGCCACCCAAGCGACATAAGGTAGATGTTCTTAGTGTTTCACTGTTGCAGTGATTACATTCGGGTTTTCCCTGGCAGGGTAGCCCTTGGCTGGCCTGATTACCAGAGACTTAGTATTTCTGCTTCGGTTGCTGTCCCTTGAAGACTGACATCAGGTCGTCAGTGGTATAAAGGAAGGCAGCCACCGCCATTACATCAGTCTTTCTTGCCGTGGAGCCTGAAGCAGAAGCAGTTTGCACGAGTGCCAGTCGGCCGCTACCAGAGTTTCATTTCTGCCACTACCTGAGTTTCATTTCTGAATTGAAGTTGAAGTCTTTGAAAGCTAAGTACCCCATTGGGGATCCTTTTTTCTTACACTAACCAGTGTCAGAAAAAGTTAATTGTGTCTCCTGTGGAAAGCAAATACCACACTGGGACTTCCACTCTTACTGCGTCACTTGTCTAGGCCCAGACCACGACATCCCTCGTTGTCGGTTCTGTGCTTTAATGCCTGAACTATTCATCGTCTGGCCCTTATTGTAGCCAGATATTTCCGATTACTATCCTCAAATTCCGATATGGCTTCCGTAAGCCATCCGACTGCAGATCTTCTGAAAAAACGTAAAGATGAAGATAGAGACAGACTGCACAGGACCAAACCTTCGATGCTACCACCAAGCTGGTTGTCAGTCCTCCCGAATTCAGTGAAGTGCTTTTGCAGCCCCTGATGCTCGCTTCAGTTAATTCCCAGGCCGTTGCCGAGACCCATTCGGAGTCCGGTGTGCCGCAGAACTCTTCTTCGTCTAAGGATCCTGCAGTTGTCTCTATCTATGATGGGTCCGGAGCCGCTGTGTAGGCACAGGCTTCCGAGGAATGTCCTTTGCAACACTGAATCCAGATGTCATCCGACTCCTGTTTTCACGGCTACCATTCTTTCTAAAACAACAGAGTTCCTTAGGCCCAGGGGTCGAAACTGATTACCAACCATTCTCTGGTGCTTGCTGTTTTGCCTCAGTCACAAATGCTTAAAATGGCAGAGGACCTTGTCATGCTGATTAGGGGAAGCCAAGCCACTCCCTCAAAAAGAAAAAGAGAGCTGTATGCAGTAGTTTAGTCTGAACAAGAGTCAGATGAATCCAATGCATCTGACTATGAAGACATGCAGCCCCTGTACACATATGAGGATTCTGATGCAGAAGAATCTATTCCTTCAGCCTCTCCCCCAGATGATTTTCCCTTTGGGGAAACCCTGCATACTTTAAGGGAGCATTTCAAATGGGAGAGTCAAGACTACCCACAGTCTAAAAAGAGACTTCGAGTTCCTGGACGTTCCACAGCACAGGCCCCTCGCCATCCCCCCAGTCCTAGATGTGGTGGATGATGTTTTCCTTGAATCCAGCTGGTCTCCAGACGCCCTCCATCCTGCTCCCGGAAAACCAGACAGGTACTTCAGAGTCCCTCGCTCACAAATATCTTTTTAAAAACCCAACAGCAGACCTTGGGGTCATTACTCAAGGCCCAAAAGGGGTTAAAGCTACTTCAACTAAGAATCCCACACCCTCAGACAGGGATTTCAGAGCACTGGACAAATGGGGTAAAAAAAAATATACACCTCAGCTACTCTTGCTATCAAGGCACTAAATTGTCATTTCCATATGCTTAAATATCAGCAACATACCTTGAAACTCCTTAAACAAAAAATTTCCTCCTTTCCTGCATGGGCAGAATATAAAGATTTACAGGAGTTAATGCAGTCTGCTGGTCAAGTAACTAAACACAGTTTGCACTGCAGTTTTTACTCCCTGGAAGCTTCTTGCAGGGCAGCAGTCACTGGATCTGTCATTAGAAGACATGCATGGCTTAAGGAGCGACCCCTGCCAGACCATTTAAGTTGTTAGATGCACCCTTGCACAAATAACTTATTTGGTACTAAAGCAGAAGAGGTGTTAAAAAAGATGGAAGAAAAAGCAAAATCTATGCAGGCTGTTAAAGATTTCTTACAGGTACAACCCCCTAGGTTCAGCAGGCATTTTCCATCCAAGCACTGGTCCTTTCCTGCACCTAGTAAACAGGGCCAGCCTAGGCCCCGTGGAATCAGACCTCCAAGACAGCAGTCCCAGGGGTTGCAGACATCTAAGCAGTGGACTGCCTCCACTTTAAAACCCAGGAGTTCTAAGCCACCCCCTTATCGTAAGAACTCACAATGACTCGCCCCCTCCTGACCTCGCCTCTGCCCACCATCGCATACCCCTAGGAGGAAAACTGTCCTTTCAACTCAAGCACCTAGGCCACCATTACCAAGGACCAATGGGTTCTGAACATTGTGTCTCAGGGGTACAAATTCTCCTTCCACACCCTTCCAACCCCAAAAGGGTTCCCAGATCTACCACCAAATCATTGGGCAGAGGCTCAAAAGCGAATCCATACCCTGCTCTCCTTGAGAGCAGTAGAACACGTTCCTGCAGAGCAGATAGGCCAAGGCTTCTACTCCAGACTTTTTCTGGTACCCAGAAAAGAGGGCACCTGGCACCCCATCCTCGATCTATCCATTCTAAACACCTTCCTGGTGATCCCAAAATTCAAAATGCTCACCCTCTAGCAGCTTTTACCCATGCTGTCCAAGGACACTTGGCTAGCCACCCTGGACCTAAAAGAAGTCTACCGCCACTTTCCCAGCAGTGAGTCCTGCAGAAAATATCTTCGCTTCAGGGCAGGATCTCAACACTTTCAGTTATCTGCGCTTCCATTTGGCTTATCTACTGCCCTCAGAGTTTTCACAAAATGCCTGGCTCCAGCCATTGCTTTTTGCAAACAAAGAAATATTCAAATTCACCCCCACTTAGATGACTGCTTATTCAGGCAGACAGCCAGGAAAAGCTGCTCAAAGACCTGGCCTTTGTAAAGGACATACTAATCTCCTTAGGGTACACAATCAACGAAAAGAAATCCAAACAGGTACCCACCAAAAGGATCATTTTCCTGGGAGCAAGTCTGAACACAGCATCTCAGATGGCATGCCTAACACCAGAGAAACAAAGTTTCCTATCGGCTTACTTCTCTCAACTGGCCACCAGGCCCCTGCTTTCTGCAAGGAAAATCCTGAAAGCCCTGTGGTTCATGGCATCTTGCACACTCCTTATTCCATATTGCAGACTGCATATGAGGAAACTTCAATGGTACCTAAAGATTCTTTGGTGTCAACACTCCAAGATCTGGAAACTCTTGCCTATTATTCCTTGCCTGAGGAAGGAATTTCTTTGGTGGGCAACAGCCTGCTCCCACAACAAGGGACTGCCCTTCTCCCCACACCCTGCCACCCAGACCCTCACCACAGATGCATCAGACTATGCTTGGAGTGCACACCTGGATGGCAGGTGCATACAGGGCCAGTGGAACCCCCAGCAACTCCCCCTGCACATCAGTCAAAAAGAGATGATGGCTGTGCAGTAGGCCTTGATAGCTTTCAAACCCCTTCTCTCTCCAGGGGTGGTTCTGATCAAAACAGACCACACCACAGTGATGTGGTACATCAACAAGCAGGGAGAGACTCACTCCTACCTACTGTGCAGGCTGGCCCTGACCCTTTGGTTTACAGCTTCTTCCATGCAACTACACCTGTTAGCACAATACCTGCCAGGCTCTCTCAACTCCCTTGCAGACCAATTAAGCAGAAAACATTTGGACCCCCACGAGTGGCAGCTCAGCAGAAACACTTTATTAGCAATAACTCAAGAATGGGGAACCCTGGAGGTCGACCTCTTTGCCTCCCACACCAACCATCAGCTCAGCAAATTCTGCACCAGGGAGCATCACTGCATGGCATGGAAAGTGGATGCCCTGTCCTTTCCTGGGTAAACCTTTTGGTCTGTGCTTTTCCTTCCCTACCTCTCATGCCCAAGGTACTGATCAAAATAACGGAGGAAAAACCAAGGACCATTCTTATAGCTCCAGACTGGCCCAGACAGCATTGATACCCCTTGCTGCGCAGCCTGTCCCCCACTGCCCCCATGGAGTCTTCCTCAGATTCCCAACCTCCTAACTCAGAGGGAAGGGGAATTCATGCACCCCCAATTGCAGACACTCAATTTGGCAGATTGGCTTATACCCTGATTAATCTGCCATCCTCAGTAAACAGGTTTTGGATGTTATCCGAGAGGCCAGATGCCCTAACATCAGAAAGTCTTATGCAAATAAATGGAAAAGGTTGTGCACCTGGATCCAGGCTAAGGGGCCAGTACGGCACAGCCCTCCATCCCTCTCATCTTGGATTACTTAGCTGACCCTACTACACAGTGGTCTGTCCTTCTCTATAAAAATTCATGCCTCTGCTATTTCAGCTCATTTTCCCACTGAGTATCCTCTTTTTTTTCACACCCTCTGATCAAGCAGTTCCTCAGATGGGCTACCAAATTGAGGTCCCCCAGAAGGGCACCAACACCAGCTTGGGACCTTAACTTTGTCTTGGAAAAGCTCACCCTGCCTCCTTTCGAGCAAGCTTCTTCTGTATAGCTAAAATTTCTTTCTTGGAAGACCGCCTTCCTCCTGGCCATCACTTCAGCCAGAAGAGTCTCTGAGCTGCAAGCACTCATGGCAGTTGAACCCTTCATCATCTTCCATGCAGACAGGGTATCCCTCAGGACTAATCCATCCTTCATGCCCAAGGTGGTGTCCAGTGTGGCTGTCAACCAGTCCATCCATTTGCTCACTTTCTTTCCTAAGCCTCAAAACAAGGGGAAAGGATTCTGCACTCTAGATGTGCACAGACAGCTCAGATACTATCGGGACAGGACCAAGCCCTTCAGAAAATCTGATCAACTGCTGGTTAGCTTTGCTTTAGGGGCAGAGGGCAAAGCCATCTCCAAGCAAACCATTTCCAGATGGATAACGCACTGCATCCATTTCTGCTACAAAACAGCATGGAAAGCCTCCCCCAAGGGGGTCAGGACACACTCCACCAGAGCAGCCTCCACCTCTGCAGCTTTTCTTAGAGGATCCCCACCAGGGACATCCTGGAGGCTGCCACCTGGACATCTGTTCACACCTTTACCAAACATTACCACCTGCCTCGGTTTTCCAAATTCAGGTCAGGTTTTGAGACTCTGCAGTCTTGCAGGGCATGCTAGCCAGCCCCTAGCTTCCTTGACTGCCTCCACCCATTTCCTCAGTTTTGGGAATCTACCCAAATGTGATGACTGCAACAGTGAAACACGAAGAACATAGTACAGTTGTGTACACTTACCATAAATGTAGATGTTAGTGTCTTCACTGTTGCAGTCCTGGATGTCCTTCATGGATGCATCTGCAGTCATAACAACTGGGTTGTCCTGTCTCGGCTTCGGCTGATGTTACCTTCTTCATCTCTGCTGGTCTCGGTATAAAAGCATCAGCCGGCGCCATTTTCTTCAGTCTTTCTTGATGCAGTCAAGCATTTGGGTTATCAAGTGCGGTCGGTCGGATCCAGAGATTTCTACTGAATACTCTTGAAGACTTCTAAAAGCTAAGTACCTGTGGGGACTTTTTCTTGCCTCAGCCGATGTCAGAAAAAGTCAATAACTGTTTAACTTGTGGGAAACAAATGCCATTACATCAGTTTTTCTTGCCCCAGATGTCAGGTGCCCCCATAATGGGAAGCAATTAAATCTATAAATATACAAGGATGTTCGTGTTACACTGCTGCAGTCATCACACTTGGGTTATCCTGCCGTCAGGTGGTCCCGCAGTCGGCCAGAGTTCCAAAGTCTTGGTCTGGCATCGGTTGCTGTCACTTCTTCCCTGACGTCAAGTGCGCCAGGGGTATACAAGAGGCATCAGATGCCATTTTCTTCAGTCTTTCTTGCTGCGCGGTACCCAAAGCAGAAGCAGTTCGCAAGTGCCGGTCGGCCGACTCCTGAGATTTTCAAATCGAATTTCAGACAGAAGTCTTCAATAAAGCCAAGTACCCCATTGGGGAACCTTTTCTTGCCTCAATCCGATGTCAGAAAAAGTTAACAATTGCATTTCTTGTGGGAAACAAATACCTCATAAGGACTTTCATTCTTATTGTATTCCTTACCTAGGCCCAGACCACGACATCACAGGTTGTCAGTTTTGTGCTAGGTTTAATAAATGAACTATAAAACGTCGGTTTGATTTCGCCCGGCATTACTTTGGTAGGAAATTTAATTATACCATGCCGTCGGAGCAACCGACGACCGGCATGCATAAAAAAACGCAAGGATTAAGGACAGGCAGCCTAGATCCAAACCAGACTCCGAGGCCTCTGCTGGGCCAGTCGCCGGTTCTCCGGTTTTCAGTGAGGCACCTACGCAGCCCCTGACTACCGCTGATTTAGAACCCCAGATGGCTTCTGATTCCCAAGCGGAGAGTACTAGGCTGCCGCAGCCTTCTTCCTTAGGCCCTTCCGACTCCACAGCAGAAGGAGATTCCGGTGCAGTAGAAACTCCTTCAGTTGCAGAAGGTGTCTTCAGACCGACTACACTCACCATTAAATCTTATGCCAAGCTAAAAACTCCTTTAAAAACAAAAAAGACTGTACATCAGTCTCCAGTACAAAGCCCCATTCCTAAGAAACAGATGCTTAAGATGGCTGAAGATTTAATTACCCTAATCAGGGGTTCCCATCCCCCTCCTGATAAAAGGCCAAGACAAGAGGAGGATTATGCTTCCTCTGACCAGGTTTCAATTTCCTCAGATTCTTCTGAGTAACAGGAATACTGTTTTCCCCCTTATGAAGATTCTGATGCCGAAGAATCTATTCCCTCAGCATCTCCCCCAGAAGACTACTCCTTTGGGGAAACTTTGCATTCCATGAGGGAACATTTCCACTGGGAAGGCCAGGATTACTCTCATTCTAAGAAAAGGCTCCGAGAGTTCCTTTTACTACCCCAGCACAGACCACTTGCTATCCCTCCCATGTTAGACATTGTGGATGATGTTTACTTAGAATCTAGCCTTAACCCAGACTCTCTACCTCCTGCCCCAGCCAAACCAGACAGATACTAGAGAGTCCCTGACTCACACAAATTCCTATATAAAAGCCCTGTTGCTGACCCAGAAACCATTTTTCCCAGGGTCCCAAAGGGGTTAAGGCCTCTATTGCTAAAAATCCTGTACCCTCTGAAAGGGATTCCAGAGCACTAGATAGATGGGGAACGAAAGTATACACCTCAGCTACTCTAGCTATGAGGGCCTTAAATTGCCAGTTTCACATGCTGAAATGTCAGCAATTCCTGATGTCTCAAAACAAAAAAAAATCACATATTCAGAGCAGCCTGATTTCAAGGAAATGCAGGATTTGTTGCATGCAGTTGAACACATGGGCAAACATACTTTACAATGTGGATTTGATTCATTGGAAGCTTCCAGTAGAGCAGCAGTGACTGGGTCTGTCATACGTAGACATGCTTGGTTAAAAGAACAAACCTTACCTGATCATGTTAAAGCAAAGTTATTGGATGCACCTTTACAGCAGAATGTTTTATTTGGTGTAAAAGCAGAGGAGGTTTTAAAGAAAATGGAGGATAAGGCAAAATCTATGCAGACTGTAAACGATTTTTTACAGGTTCAACCCCCTCGTTTCAACAGAAATTGACCAACAAAAAACTGGTCCTTTCCAGCTTCTGACAGACCACAGATGGGCAAATACAGATGCCCAAGGGGCAGAGGTCAGCCACAAGGCCCTTACAAACCTCGCCAATGGAGTGCCGCTACCCAGAAAGGAGGAGAAGACAGGCCCCAAGCTAACAGAAGACAAACACAATGACTTAACCCTCAGACTGCCAAGCAAATCTCTCTTGGCAGCTCCCTTGGGAGGAAAATTAGATATTTTTGTAGAGAACTGGCACATCATCACAAAAGACTAATGGGTCCTAAACATTGTCTCACAAGGATAAAAGGAATGCCAAACCTACCACCAAATCAATGGGCAGAGGCACAAAAACAAATTACAGCTCTCATGGACATGAGAGCCATTCAACAGGTACCTACACAGGAGCAAGGACAAGGATTTTACTCTAGACTCTTTCTAGTCCCCAGAAAGGACAAAACTTGGAGACCCATTCTGGACCTTTCAATTCTGAACACTTATCTGCAAGTACCCAAATTCAAGATGCTAACATTACAGCAGCTTCTTCCCATGCTGGGCAAGAAGGCTTGGCTAGTAACGTTGGACCTCAAGGAGGCATACCTGCATGTCCCTTTCAGACAAAATTGCAGATGGTACCTCTGTTTTATTGCATGTTCAACCCATTATCAATTCTCTGCACTGCCCTTTGGCTTATCTACTGCACCCAGGGTCTTCACAAAATGCCTGGCACCAGTAATTGCATACTGCAGACAAAGAGGAATTCAAATATACCCATACCTGGACGACTGCCTTATTCAAGCAGAAAGCAAGGACATTCTTTTAAAGCATCTGGCGTTTGTCAAACACCTTTTAAGTTGCCTAGGGTACACAGTAAACAAAAAGAAATCAAAACTAGTGCCCTCACAGAACATAATATTCCTGGGCGCCCGCTTGAATACTACGGCCCAGGTGGCTTATCTCACGCCAGACAAGCAACAACAGCTGACTCAATACTTCAAAATGATGGCAACAAAGACCCAACTCCCTGCAAGAAATATTCTGCAGGCCTTGGGATTCATGGCATCTTGCATACTCCTAATACCATTTGCAAAACTGCATATGAGGAAATTATAATGGTACCTGAAAAGCGTATGGACTCAACACAGCCACAGCTTGGAAACAATGATACCACTCATTCCCTGTCTTCAACAGGAATTTCTATGGTGGGCACAGGCATGTCACCTCAACAAGGGTCAGCCTTCTACCTTACCCACAGCCAGGCAAACTATAACAACAGATGCATCGGACTATGCCTGGGGGGAGCACACATGGCAGGACAGTGCATTCAGGGCAAATGGGCTACAGATCAAAGGCATCTGCATATCAATCAAAAAGAAATGCTAGCTGTACAGAATGCCCTAACAGCTTTCAAGGACCTCTTACATCCAGGACAACTCCTAATAAAGACGGACGATACCACAGTAATGTGGTACATAAGCAAGGGGGCACACACTCCTACCCCCTGTGCAGGCAAGCAATGTCCTTGTGGAACACAGCACTGACCTACCAAGTTCAACTACAAGCACAATTCTTGCCAGGAAAGAAAAACACATTGGCAGACAACCTAAGCAGAAACATCATGGATCCCCATGAGTGGAAACTAGATCCACATGTATTTGCAATGATAACTCAAAAATGGGGACGCCCAGACATAGATCTGTTTGCCAACCCCCAAAACTACCAAATTCGAAAATTTTTCACAAGGACATTCCACCCACTAGCTTGGAAAGTGGACGCTCTCTCATTCAGTTGGAAAACATTAACAGTGTATGTCTTTCCTCCACTGCCTCTTCTAGCAAAGGTGCTGCTGAAAGTCAGATTAGAGAGGCCACAAATGATACTCATTTCTCCAGACTGGCCACGCCAGCACTGGTATCCAATACTAAGGAACATGGCCCAGGGCCAACCATGGATTTTACCCCAAATTCCTCACCTGCTCACTCGGCAAGACAATCAGATTCTACACCGCCAGCTCAAGACTTTAAATCTGGCTGCATGGCAAATTACCTAAACAACCAGCCAACACCTCTATCTAAAGCTGTTATGGATGTCATTCTGGAGGCCAGGAGGTCCAGCACCAGGAAAGCCTATTCAGACAAATGGAAAAGATTTTGCGCCTGGAACCACGCTAAAGGCCAAAATCCCCTTCTTCCAAACATTCCCCAGATTCTACAATATTTAACTGAGACGTTGCACAAAGGACTTTCTTTTTCATCTATTAAGATCCACACCTCAGCGATTTCAGCTCACTACAACACGGATCTTCCTTTATTTTCACATCCACTCCTAAGACAGTACCTCAGAGGGGCTAAGAACATAAGACCGCCCAGGAGAGCACCATCACCAACTTGAGATCTCAACTTTGTTCTGGAAAAGCGTACACTGCCACCCTTTGAACCAGCTTTTTCAGCTGACTTAAAGTTCCTATCATGGAAAACTGCCCTGCTGCTAGCAATAACTTCAGCTAGAAGAGTCTCGGAGCTTACAGGCCCTAATGGCAGTGGAGCCTTTCCTCATTTTTCATCAAGACAGAGTCGCTCTACGAACTAACCCTTCCTTTATGCCAAAGGTGATATCCAGTGTGGCCCTAAACCAAACCATTCATTTACCTACCTTTTTCCCAAACCCACAGAACAAAGGAGAAAGGCTCCTGCACTCTTTGGACATTCACAGACAATTACGTTACTACTTGGATAAAACTAAGGCTTTCAGAAAATCTGACCAGCTCTTTGTATCCTATGCTACAGGATCACAAGGAAAAGCTATCTCAAAACAGACCATTTCCAAATGGATAGGACATTGTATACGTTTCTGCTACACACATCATGGGAAACCGGTACCTGCTAGCATTAGGTCCCACTACACCAGGGCTACAGCTGCATCAACAGCTTTTCTCAGGGGGGTACAAACCAAGGATATTTTGGAAACTGCAATTTGGAGTTCAGTGCACACCTTCACCAAACACTATCACTTACCGCTATACTCCAAGACTAGAGCTGGCTTTGCCACTGCAGTTCTGCAGGGCTTTCTAGCTTCTCCAAACTCTGTTTAGCTCCACCACCCATCCTTAGCTTTGGGATTCAACCCAAGTGTGACTGCAGCAGTGTAACACGATGAACATAGTACAGTTTTGTACCTACCATAAATGTAGATGTTCGAGTGTTCACACTGCTGCACTCCAGATTACCCTCCCTCCCATCCCCTCTGACCTAGCTGAACTTTTCTATACCTTTCTATATGATACAACCTTTGTGGTGTATTTGCTTGTAACTGAAGGTATTCTTTGTATTTTCTTTACATGTTTTATTGTTAATATGTATTGACCACCTACTGGGGGCACCTGACATCTGGGGCAAGAAAAACTGAAGAAAATGGCGTTGGATGCCTCTTATATACTCCTGGCGCACTGACGTCAGGGAAGAAACGACAGCAACTGACACCGGACCAAGACTTTGGAACTCTGGCCGACTGCGGGACTGCCTGACGGCAGGATAACCCAAGTGTGATGACTGCAGCAGTGTGAACACTCTTAACATCTACATTTATGGTAGGTACAAAACTGTACTTTATACCTCCAAAAAAACAATTGTATTACCTGTGGAAAGCAAATACCTCAAAGATTTTCATTAGTACTGCATTCCTTGCTGAGGCCCAGACCACAATGTCCCTCGCTGTTGGTTTTGTGCCTTATTCAACCCCCGAACTATTCGTCGTCTGTTTATTTTTGCAGCAAATTATTTCGGTACTCTGTTTATCCAGAAATGGCTTCGGTAAGCCATCCGACTACTGATATTTCGAAAAAACGTAAAGATAAAAACAGACCGCATTAGGTCCAAAACTGCCGACGACGCTTCCGTTAAGCTAGTCACCAGTTCGCCGGTATTTAGTGAGGCGCTTTCGCAGCCCCTGATACCCGCTACTTCAGATCCGCAGGCCTCTTCTGAGACCCATTCGGAGTCCGGTATGCCGCGAGATGCTTCTTTGACCATGGAACCTGTGGATATATCCACCTTGGATGGGTCTGGAGCCGCTGTGCAGGCACTGGCTTCTGAGGGGTGTATTCAGGTCTACTGATTTGCATTTCAAACAGACGCCGTCTTCTTCAAGGCCTATAACTCGACTAACGCCTAGAAAACAGACGTCCAAACCACGTGGTCAGGCCCATATGCCTAAAAAACAAATGATTAGACTGGCTGAAGACCTTATTACTTTAATTAGGGAAAGCCAGCCTTCACCCTCTGAGACCTAGAACGGATTTTCCTTCTTATTTTTCTGATCAGGATTCTGAAATTTCTGTTACTTCTGATTACCAGGATTTGCCCTATCTACCTATGAGGATTCTGATGCAGAGGATTCCATTCCCTGTGCCCCCCCCCCCCCCCTACACACACACACAGAAGATTTTTCTTTTGGTGAAACCTTGCACACTCTTAGGGTGCATTTCCGCTTGGAAAGCCAGGATTACTCTAACTCCAAAAAGAGGCTTAGGGAATTCTTACTCCTCTCTCAACACAGGCCTTTAGCTATCCCTCCTGTCTTGGACATTATAGATGTTGCTTTCTTGAAATCTAGCTTGGCACCAGACAGTTTACATCCAGCTCCCAGGAAACCAGACGGGTGTTAGAGTACCTGACTCTCACAAGTTCCTCTTCATGAATCCTACTGCGGACCCAGAGACCATTTCCCAAGGACATAACTGCATTAAAGGCTACTACAGCCAAAAAACTTTCCCCCTCTGATAGAGATTCCAGGGCCTTGGACAGATGGGGTAAGAAGGTATACACTTCTGTTACTTTGACTATTAGTGCCTTAAACTGCCAGATGTTCTTCGTGTTTCACTGTTGCAGTCATTACATTTGAGTAATCTGCTGGCAGGTTGCCCTCAGTCGGCCTGATTAACAAAGTCTTGGGTCCTGCGTCGGTTGCGGTCCCTTCTTCCATGACGTCAGGTAGTCAGGGGTATAAAACATGAAGCCGATGCCATTACATCAGTCTTTCTTGTCGTGCGGTGCCGGTCGGCCGACTCCTGAAATTTTCGTTTTCTAGTTTCAGAACCGAGGTCTTCAATTAAAGCTAAGTACCCCATTGGGGAAACTTTTTCTTGCTCCTTACCAATGTCAGTAAAAGTTAATAATTGCATTACTTGTGGAAAGCAAATACCGCATAAGGATTTTCATCTGTAATGTACTCCTTGCCTAGGCCCTGACCACGACGTACCTTGCTGTCGGTTTTGTGCTTTATTTAATCGGCACACGATCTCTTGTCAGTACATTTTTGCCTCTAAATATTTCGGTTCTCTGTTTAATTATTCAGAATGATGTCCGTTAGCCATCCAACTACCAGGAATCCAAAAAAACGCAAAGAAAGAGAGACAGGCCGTCTAGGTCCAAAGCTGCCGACAACACTTCTCCTAAGCCAGTCGCCAGTTCGCCGGTACTCAGTGAGGCCCTTTCGCAGTCCCTGATACTCGCTACTTCTGACTCGCAGGCCTCTACTGAGACCCATTCGAAGTCCGGTATGCCGTGAGATGCTTCACCTATGGAACCCACGGATGTCTGTACCTTGGATGGGTCTGGAGCCGCTGTGCAGGCACCGGCTTCTGAGAGTGTATTCAGGCCTACAGACTTGCATATTAAACCGACTCCACCTACTATACTAAAGCCTAAATCTCGATCTATGTCTAAAAAACTGTCGCCCAGGCCACATGTTCAGGCCCCTATGCCTAAAAAACAAATGATCAAAATGGCTGAAGATCTTATTACTCTAATCAGGGGTAATCAACCCCCCCCCCCCTTCTAAGAAGCCTAGCGCTGAGCTTGACTATGTATCTTTTGATCAGGACTCTGTTTCTTCTGATTCTTCTAATGACCTGGATTTGTCCATCCCTAATTATGAGGATTCTGATGCAGAGGATTCCATTCCCTCTGCCCCCCAAGGACTTTTCTTTTGGGGAAACTTTACATACCTTAAGGGAGCATTTCCAGTGGGAAAGTCAGGAATTTTATGAATCAAAAAAGAGGCTTGGGGATTTCCTCCTCCTACCTCAGAATAGGCCTTTGGCTGTACCTCCTGTACTAGATATTGTTGATTGTGTTTTCGGAATCCAGTATGGCTCCTGATTTCCTGCCTCCGGCTCCTAGTAAACCTGACAGATACTACAGGGTTCCTGAGTCACACAAGCTCCTTTTAAAAAATCTTGTTGTGGATCCAGAAACCATTTCTCAGGGGCCCACAGGCATTAAGGCTTCTACTGCTAAAAATCCTACCCCTTCTGATAGACTCCAGGGTGCTGGATAGATGGGGTAAAAAGGTTTATACTTCTGCAACCTTGGCAATCGGAGCTTTAAACTGCCAATTGCATATGTTAAAATATCAACAGCATATTATTGGACTGCTTAAACAGAAAATGATGTTGATTTCTGACTGTGTGGAAGATAAAGATTTACAGGATTTGTGCATTCTGCTGAACAAGTTGGAAAACATACTTTGCAATGTGGTTTTGATTCCTTAGAGACCTCTTGCAGGGCTGCTGTGACTTGGGTCTGTGCTTAGAAGGCATGCTTGGCTTAAGGAGCAATCTCTGCCTGATCATGTTAAAGCGAAATTGTTGGATGCTCCTTTAAATCAGGACCACCTGTTTGGCAAGAAGGCTGAAGTTCTAAAAAGGATGGAAGATAAAGCTAAATCTATGCAAACTGTAAAAGATTTCTTACAAGTGCAACCTCCAAGATTTAGTAGGCACTGGCCTACTAAGAACTGGTCCTTTCCAGCTCCTTCCACATCCTCTCATGCCAAACCCAGACACACCAAAAGCTCCAGGTTTCAGTCCCCGTGGACTCTCAGAACTAAGCAGTGGGGGGCCTCCACCTCCAAATTTGGAACTAAGACCCCCCCATGGTAAACAGTCTCAATGACTTTCCTTTAAAATTATCAAGCACTTACCTTTTAGCCACCCCTTTGGGGGAAAAATTTCTCTTCATGCAAAAAACTGGAAACTCGTAACCCAGGACAAATGGGTTCTAAATATAGTGTCCCAGGGATACAGATTTCATTTCCACACGTTGCCAACACTAAACGGGTGGCCAGACCTGCCCCCAAATCAGTGGGCAGAGGCTCAAAAACAAGTACTTTCCCTCTTACACATGGGGGCTATTCAACTGGTACCAGAAGAGGAAAAAGGGACAAGGTTTCTATTCCAGGCTTTTCCTGGTACCCAGAAAAGACAAATCATGTTGTCCAATTTTGGACCTGTCTACTCTAAACACCTTTCTGGACATTCCAAAATTCAAGATTCTGACTCTTCACCAGTTACTTCCTATGCTAGACAAAGATGCTTGGTTGGCAACTCTAGATTTAAAAGAAGCGTATCTGTATATTCCAATCAGGGAATCTTGCAGAAGATACCTACGCTTCAAAGCAGGCTACTTGCATTATCATTTCTCTGCACTGCCCTTTGGCTTGTCTACTGCACCCAGGGTATTCACAAAGTGCCTGGCTCCAGTAATTGCATTTTGCAGGCAAAGAAATATTCAAATATATCCATACCTGGACAGTTGTCTAATTCAGGCAGAAAACCAGGCCATACTTCTAAATCGTATGGCATTTGTAAAAATGGTTTTAACGTCTCTGGGGTACACCATAAACGAAAAGAAATCACAATTGGTACCCTCTCAACAGATTACATTCCTGGGTGCAAGCTTGAATGCAACTGCCCAGATGGCTTTCCTCATGCCAGAAAAGCAAATTCATTTGTTAACTTCAAACAAGTGGCCACAAAAACCCTGCTTTCTGCAAGACAAATACTACAAGCCTTTGGGTTCATGGCCTCCTACATTCTTCTAATTCCATATGCAAGACTACATATGAGGAAACTTTAGTGGTACTTAAAAAGTCTATGGAGTCAACATTGTCACAGCCTGGAAACAATGATTCCTATCATACCTTGCCTACGCCTGGAGTTCCTATGGTGGGCAGAGGCCTGCCACCAAAACAAGGGACTTCCATTCACACTACCCCCTGCCGCCCAAACCCCAACTACAGACGCATCAGACTATGCATGGGGGGCTCACCTGGCTGGGAAGTGCATTCAGGGCAAATGGAACCCAAATCAAATGCACCTACGTATCAATCAAAAAGAAATGTTAGCTTTACAGAATGCTCTGACAGCCTTCAAGGACTACATTTTTCCAGGACAACTAATGGTAAAGACTGACAACACCACTGTTATGTGGTACATAAACAAGCAGGGGGTACACATTCCTACCCCCTCTGCAGACTAGCCATGGCATTGTGGAACATGGCCATGAGCTACCAAGTGCACCTACGAGCTCAATTCCTGCCAGGAAAACTGAATACACTGGCAGACGGACTAAGCAGAAATCTCATGGACCCACACGAGTGGAAACTGGAACCATGGATTTTCAACATGTTGACAAGCAAATAGGGGAGCCCCAGACATAGATCTATTTGCCTCCCCCCAGAACTACCAGTTGGACAAATTGTGCACAAGGACTCCCCACAAAAAAGCCTGGAAAGTGGATGCTCTGTCCTAAAGCTGGAAAAACCTATCTGTCTACGCCTTTCCCCCTCTGCCTCTGCTCTCCAAAGTTCTGCTAAAAGTCAAACAGGACAAACCAGGAATGATTTTGATTGCTCCAGACTGGCCACGCCAACACTGGTACCCACTCCGGTGCAGTGCGTCACAAATGTCTCCCTGGTACCTGCCTCAGACACCTTCCTTGCTGTCTCACCAGAACTAAATTCTGCACCCTCAGCTCCCGACATTAAACCTTGCAGCTTGGCTAATCACTTAAATTCACTCTTAGCATCCCTCAGCAAACCTGTGATGGATGTCATCTTGGAGGCGAGAAGACCCTAGTACTAGAAAATCTTATGCTGACAAATGGAAAAGATTCTGTGCCTGGAACCAGTCTTTAGGGATGAGCACAGCAGCACCCAATTTACCTGAGATTTTGCAATACTTAACTGAGATGCTTCACAAGGGCCTGTCTTTTTCCTCCATTAAAATCCACTCTGCAGCTATTTCAGCTCACTATAACACAGAACCACCCCTCTTCTCATCTTCTGCTCAAGCAGTATCTCAGAGGGGCAAAGAACTTGAGACCACCGAGGAGAGCTCCTACCCCTGCCTGGGACCTTAATTTTGTTTTTGAGAAGCTCACTCTACCGCCTTTTGAGCCAGCTGCTACTGCAGACTTAAAATTTCTTTCTTGGAAAACAGCTTTCCTTTTAGCAACCACTTCAGCCAGAAAGATATCTGAATTACAGGCCCTTATGGCAGTGGAGCCTTTCATCATCTTTCATGCAGACAGGGTATCTCTGAGGACCAGTCCATCCTTCATGCCAAAGGTGGTTTCCAGAGTGGCTCTTAATCAGTTCATTCATTTGCCAACTTTCTATCCCAATCCACAGAACAAAAGGGAATGGATTCTGCATTCTTTGGACGTGCACAGACAACTTAGATTCTACTTGGACAGAACTAAACTTCGAAGAAAATCTGAACAATTGCTAGTAGCATTTGCTGCTGGGGTAGAGGGGAAGGCTATTTAAAAACAAACCATTACTAAATGGATAAGCCATTGCATTCATTTCTGCTATAAGCACCATGGAAAACCTATCCCCCAGGGGGTCAGATCTCATTCCACCAGGGCTGCATCTACTTCTGCAGCCTTTCTTACAGGTGTTCCTACCAGGGATATTCTAGAAGCTGCTACCTGGAGTTCTGTACATACTTTCACCAAGCATTATCATTTACCAATTTTCTCTAAATCCAGAGCTGACTTTGCCACTGCTGTCTTGCAGGGTCTTATAGCTGGTCCTAATACTGTATAATTTCCTCCTCCCAACCATAGCTTTGGGAATCTACCCAAATGTAATGATTGCAGCAGTGAAACACGAAAAACATAGTACAGTTGTGTGCACTTACCATAAATGTAGATGTTTGAGTGTATTCACTGTTGCAGTCCTGGTTACCCTCCCTCCAGCCCCCTACTTTTCTCTGGCTATACCTCTACTTTCCTTTATTATGCTTAAAAGCCTTTTTGGTGTATTTGCTTTTGGTTGGAGGTATATTTTTGTGTTTTTAATTTTATTTACCCTCCATTAGGGGGGCACCTGACATCTGGGTCAAGAAAAATTGATGTAATGGCGTCGACTGCGTTTTATACCCCTGATGTCATGGAAGAAGAGACAGCAACCGATACAGGACCCAAGACTTTAAGGCCGACTGAGGGCAACCTGCCAGCAGATTACCCGAATGTAATGACTGCAACAGTAAATACACTCTTAACATTTACATTTATGGTAAGTGTACACAACTGTACTTTTCGTATGTTAAAGTATCAGCAGCATGTTATGGGACTACTTAAACAGAAAATGATGTTGATTCCATAAAGAAGTACAGGTTTTAATGCATTCTGCTGAACAAGTTGGTAAACATACTTTGCATTGTGGTTTTGACTGTTTAGAAGCATCTTGCAGGGCTGCTGTCACTGGGTCTGTTCTTAGAAGGCATGCTTGGCTTAAAGAGCAAAATTTGTAAGATCATGTTAAAGCTAAATTACTGGATGCTCCCTTAAACCAAGACCACCTGTTTGACAACAAAGCAGAAGAAGTTCTGAAAAAGATGGAGGAAAAAGCTAAGTCTATGCAAACTGTTAAAGATTTCCTGCAAGTACAGCCTGCCAGATTTAGTAGGCATTGGCCTCCTAAGAATTGGTCCTTTCCTGTCTCTTCTAGGCCTTCTCAGTCCAATCCCAGGTGCAGCAGACCACCTAGGCTACAGTCTCAAGGTACTCACAGTCCTAAGCAGTGGGGGGGCTCCCACTTCCAAAGCTGGAAGTAGTAAGACACCCCCCTATGGAAAAATGCCACAATGACTTAACCTTAAACCTTCCAAGCCCTGCTCAACTACCTGCTCCCTTAGGAAAGATCGCCCTGCATGCAAAAAACTGGGAACTCATTACCGATGACAAATGGGTTTTAAATATTGTTTTCCAAGGATACAGATTCCACTTGCACACCTTACCAACCCCAAACGGTTGGCCAGACCTACCCCAAAACCAGTGGGCAGAGGCCCAACACCAAGGTTCTCTCTCTTCTAAGTATCAGGGCTATTCAACCTGTCCCAGCAGAAGAAAGGGGACAAGGTTTCTACTCTAGACTTTTCCTGGTACTCAGAAAAGACAGCTCCTGGCATCCTATCCTGGACCTCTCTATTCTAAACAACTTTTTGGTAATCCCAAAATTAAAAATGCTAACACTTCAGGTGCTTCCTATGCTACGCAAAGATGCCAGGTTGGCATCCTTAAACGTAAAGGAAGCTTACCTGCACATTCCAATAATGGAATCTTGCGGAAAATACCTACGCTTCAGAGCATGATCTCTGCACTTCCCTTTGGCTTATCTACTGCACCCAGGGTATTCACAAAGTGTCTAGCTGCAGTCATTGCATTTTGCAGGCAAAGAAATATTCAGATATACCCATACCTGGACGATTGTCTTAATTCAGGCAGAAAGCCAGGACATGCTACTAAAACATCTGGCATTTGTAAAGAAACTTCTAACCTGTCTGGGGTACACCATAAACGAAAAGAAATCTCATCTAGTACCCTGCCAACAAATTGTATTCCTGGGAGCAAGCTTGAAAACAACTTCCCAGATGGTTTACCTCATGCCTGAGAAAAGTTTGACAGCCTACTTCAAACTACTGGCCACAAAGACCCAGCTGTTTGCAAGGAAAATCATGCAAGCCATGGGATTCATAGCCTCTTGCATTCTACTAATTCCATATGCAAGACTGCGTATGAGGAAACTACAATGGTATCTAAAAAGCCTATGGTGTCAACATTCTCAGGACCTGGAATCAATGATTCCTGTCATTCCTTGTATAAAGACAGAGTTCCTTTGGTGGGCAGAGGCCTGCTACCACAACAAGGGGCTCCCATTCACTCTACCCCCTGCTGCCCAAACCCGATCAACAGACGCATCAGACTATGCATGGGGGGCTCACTTGGCAGGGCAGTGCATTCAGGGCAAGTGGAACTCTCGTCAGATGCACCTGCATATCAATTAAAAAGAAATGTTAGTTGTACAGAATTCCCTGACAGCCTTCAAGGACCACATTCTTCCAGGACAATTATTGGTAAAGACTGACAACGCCTGTTATGTGGTACATAAACAAGCAGGGGGGCACCCATTCGTACCCTCTCTGCAGACTAGCTATGGCTCTGTGGAACACAGCCTTAAGCTAGCAAGTGCTCCTACAAGCTCAATTCCTGCCAGACAAGCTAAATTCACTGGCAGACGACCTAAGCAGAAATCTCATGGACCCATATGAGTGGAAACTGGCACCAAAGATAGACCTGTTTACCTCACCTCAGAACTACCAATTGGACAAATTATGTACAAGGACTCCCCACAGTCAAGCTTGGAAAGTGGATGCCCTGTCCTTCACTTGGGAAATCCTCTCAGTTTATGCCTTTCTCCCTGATAATGATCAAACAGGACAAACCAAGGACAATACTGATTGCACCAGACTGGCAACGCCAGCAATGATACCCCCTCTTGTGCAGTATGTCAGTGCTGGAACCATGGCACCTGCCTCAGACCCCTTCCTTGCTGTCCCAGCAGGAGGGCCAGATTCTGCACCCTCAACTTCAATCCCTGAACCTTGCAGCCTGGCTAATTACTTGAGCTCTCCAATAGCATCCCTCAGTAAGCAGGTGCTAGATGTCATTCTGGAGGCAAGGAGGCCTAGTACTAGAAAATCCTATGCTGAAAAGTGGAAAAGATACTGTTCTTGGAGCCAGACTCAAGCGATGGGCACAACGGTGCCCAGCTTACCACATGTACTTCAGTACTGAACAGCGATGCTCCGCAATGGCCTTTCCTTCTCGTCAATTAAAATTCATGCCTCTGACATTTCAGTACATTATAAAACTGAGCCACCCCTCTTCTCTCACCCCCTGCTAAAGCAATTCTTCAGAGGGGCCAAAAATTTAAGACCACCCAGGAGAGCCCCTACTCCTGCCTGGGACCTCAACTTTGTACTGGAAAAGCTCACTCTACCTTTTTTTGAGCCAGCTGCAACTGCAGAGTTGAAATTCCTTTCTTGGAAAACAGCCTTCCTTCTAGCTATCACTTCAGCAAGAAGAGTGTCTGAATTACAGGCCCTCATGGCAGTGGAGCCCTTCATCATCTTCCATGCTGACAGGGGGTTCCCTCTGGACCAATCCTTCCTTTATGCCCAAGGTGGTGTCTAGTGTGGCCCTTAATCAGTCCATTCATTTGCCTACTTTTTCCCCAAATCCACAAAACAAAGTGGAACGAATACTGCACTCTTTGGACATGCACAGACAACTTCGCTTTTTTTTTGGACAGGACTAAGCCTCTCCGAAAATCTAAACAGCTGCTAGTTGGCTTTGCTGCAGGGGCAGATGGAAAGGCCATTTCAAAGCAAACCATTTCTAAGTGGATAGCCCATTGCATTTATTTCTGCTATAAGCACCATGGAAAACCTACCCCACGGGGGATAAGATCACATTCCAGTAGGGCTGTATATACTTCTACAGCCTTCCTCAGAGGTGTCCCTACCAGCAACACCCTAGAAGCTGCTACCTGGAGCTCTGTACATACCTTTTGCCAAGCATTACTGTTTACATATGGGTTGTATTCTGCCCAGTGACCTGACTTCTGACCTGTATGCAAAAGCTTAGAGCCACTGCCTGTACGTTGGACGTCACACGAAGGCACAGACATCAGCCATAAAAGGTATGTTTGTATGTACAATCTTCAGAACTTTTTCACTAGCATTCGGAAAGGTTGACTCTTTTTTTGGTCTGCCGTTGATTACCATTGGTGTTGTCTTCCAACTTTAGATAACTAACCCATAGGGGATTTAATGTATTGCTATTGCCTTTTGTTTTTGTTAATGTCTTTCAGATAGGGCAAGTGTAGATGTGGAAGGCGTAGTCCACTTAGATAGTCGTGAGCTTTGCTTGGTTTGCTTAGGGCCTAATCACGACCACCAGGCCTGCTCTGTTTACCAGGCCTTTGTTCCTAAAACATTGCATCATCTGTCGGCCTCAAGTCTTTATTTAGAAACCCAAAGACTCAAATGTGTGGCTAGGGATGCTATGGAAGGTTTTGCAAGCATTTCTGAGACGTCTGTTAAGAGGAAGGTTAGCAAGGCTAGGCCCGAATCCTCTCTAGCTACGCCTACTTCCTCCGATGTACCCCTTGAGGTTGATGAAAACCCGGTGGTGCGACCGGTGGTAGGGTCTGCTCCCTCTGCAGGTATGGAAACCATCAGGAGTGCAGATCCTAGCACATCTGAGCTATGCAGATGTCTGGTTCGGATGACTTGAGGGAACTGTGGCTTGTTATTGCAGAGCACTCTGGGATTAGTCCAGCTTCTTTCTAGGGAGGTGTCGAAGGTAAGGCCTACATCCGCCATTTATCCCCAATGGGAGAAACATGTTAAGAAGCAAAAAAAAAAAAAAAAAAAAACTAGACATGTTCCCACTTCTCCTACCCCTAAGTTGGATTGGGATGTTTTTTTTTTGCAGGGTGTCATTAAGGCTCTGATGGCTGTGAGGCCTCCAGCTCTGGCTTCTCCTATAGCCGCCTTGGCCTTCTCCTCCTCTCCAATGCTACCGTTGGGGTCCCAGCGGCCTTATTCAGGGCAGCTTGTGGAGTTACAAATTCATGACACGGATTCTGAAGAGTCTTCCTCAGATGAAGACTTTGTAGCATATTCCACTCGGATCCCTTCTCCACTGGAATATGCTTCCCCAGAGGAAGTCTAATGGGGGTGACTCTCCCATTGAGTAGCTTTTCTTTGGATAAGCTGTTAATAAAATGAGGGAATTCTTTAAGTGGGATTCCTCTCAAATCTCAGAAGAACAAGAGATGATCTGAAGTAGTTACTTCATTTGCTCTGCAACCTGTGGGTATCGGATCCAACCTCGGATCCGAGCCGGCAGCTTTCCAAGCTACAAGATCTGAGCTCCTAGCTCCTCCCCCTAACCATAATCCCCTGCTACATGCTGTATTACCTCAGATCGTTTTTTGCCGTGGCTGAAGCAGCTACCTTTGAAGAGCTCCTTGGCTTTTGGTGAGATAGTTACCTTTCTTTAACTTTTTCTCAACTGGGAAGATGTTCATCGTGTTACCCTGCTGCAGTCATTACACTTGGGTTATCCTGTCGTCAGGCGGTCCTGCAGTCGGCCGGATTTCCAAAGTCTTGGTCCGATGGTTGCTGTCGCCTCATCCCTGACGTCAGTGCGCCAGGGGTATATGTATTGCAACAGACGCCATTTTCTTCAGTCTTTTTTGCCGCGCGGTGCCCGAAGCAGTTCGCAAGTGCCGGTCGGCCGACTCCTGAGATTTTCAAATTCTAATTTCAGACCGAAGTCTTCTATAAAGCTAAGTACCCCGTTGGGGAAACTTTTCTTCCCTCAAACCGATGTTAGAAAAAGTTAACAATTGTATTTCTTGTGGGAAGCAAATACCTCATAAGGATTTTCATTCTTATTGCATACCTTGCCTAGGCCCTGATCACGACGTCACTTCTTGTCGTTTTTGTGCTGGATTTAATAAACATACTATTAAAAGACGATTTGATTTCACATGACACTTTTTTTGGCAGAAAATTTAATTATAACATGCCGTCGGAGCTACCGACTACTGGCGTGCACAAAAAGCGCAGGGATAAGGATCGACAGCCCAGGCCTAAGCCCGATTCTGAGGCCTTGGTTGATCCGGTCTCCGGTCCTCCGGTTATCAGTGAGGCTCCGACGCAGCCTCTGACTACCACAGTTCTAGAAACAGAGACCGCTACAGATATTTTGACGGAATGTACTAGGCAGACACAGCCTTTTACTTCAGGCCCTACTGACGAATTACCTTCCAAGGACATCGGTGCTTCTGAAATGCCATCAGTTTCTGAAGGCGTTTTCAGACGACGACTCTTACAGTCAAAACGTTTTCCAAGTCTAAGACTCCTTCCAAACCGAAAAAGGCTTCACTTCAGTCTCCTGTTCAAAGCCGTATGCCTAAGAAACAGATGCTCAAGATGGCTGAAGATTTGATTTCTCTTATCAGGGGTTCTCAGCCTCCTCCTGACAAAATGCCTAGACAAGAGGAGGAATCTGCTTCCTCTGAACAACTGTCTATTTCTTTGGATTCCTCTTAGGACCAAGACTATTCCTTCTCTCCTTATGAAGATTCTGTTGCTGAGGACTCTATTCCCTCAGCTTCCCCTCCAGAAGATTACTCTTTTGGGGAAACTTTACACACTATGAGGGAACATTTTCACTGGGAAGGTCAGGATTACTCTGATTCCAAGAAACGGCTCGGAGAGTTTCTTTTACTCCCCCAACGCAGACCTCTAGCCATCCCTCCTGTTTTGGACTTTGTGGATGATGTCTACTTAGAATCCAGTTTCAACCCTGACTCTCTGCCTCCTGCCCCGGCCAAGCCTGACAGATACTACAGAGTACCTGATTCCCACAAATTTCTTTACAAAAGCCCAGTAGCTGACCCAGAGACCATCTCCCAGGGTCCCAAGGGGGCTAAGGCTTCCATGGCTAAATATCCAGTACCTTCTGAAAGGGATTCAAGAGCACTAGACAGATGGGGGAAAAAGGTTTACACTTCAGCCACTTTAGCTATGAGAGCTCTAAACTGTCAATTTCATATGCTTAAGTATCAGCAATTTCTGATCTCTCAGTTAAAACAAAAGATAACCACCCTCCCTCAACAATCTGAATTGAAAGAAGTACAGGATTTGTTGCACTCCACCGAGCAGGTGGGCAAACATACCTTACAATGTGGGTTTGATTCTTTAGAGGCCTCCTGCAGAGCAGCTGTCACTGGATCAGTTATACGTAGGCATGCCTGGTTAAAGGAACAAAGTCTGCCTGATCATGTTAAAGCAAAACTACTAGATGCTCCCTTACAGCAGGATGTTCTTTTTGGTGTTAAAGCAGAAGTTGTTTTAAAGAAAATGGAAGATAAGGCAAAATCAATGCAGACAGTCAAAGATTTCCTACAAGTACAACCCCCTCGCTTCAGCAGAAACTGGCCAACAAAAAATTGGTCCTTTCCAGCCACTAACAGGCCTCAGAGGGGTAAATACAGGCGCCCAAGGGGCAGAGGACAACCACAAGCTCAGTATAAACCTCGCCAATGGGGCACTCCAACCCAGAAGGGAGGAGAAAACCGGTCTCAACCCACCAGAAGGCAAACTCAATGACTTGCACCTCAGCTGGCCAAACAAAGCTCTTTTGTCAGCCCCCCTGGGGGGAAAGCTAGCACTATTTGCAGACAACTGGCACATGGTCACAAAAGACAAATGGGTACTAGACATAATTTTACGGGGATACAGATTCCACTTTCACACCTTGCCAATAAAAAGAGGAATGCCAAACCTGCCACAAAATCAAAGGGCAGAGGCTCAAAAACAAATTACAGCTCTCATGGCCATGAGAGCCATTCAAAGGGTACCAACTCAAGAGCAAGGCCAAGGATTTTACTCAGGACTCTTCCTAGTACCCAGAAAAGAAAATGCTTGGAGACCAATTCTGGACCTTTCAATTTTAAACACTTACTTGCAAGTTCCCAAATTCAAGATGCTAACACTACAGCAGCTACTTCCCATGTTGGGCAAGGAAGCATGGCTGGTAACGTTAGACCTCAAGGAGGCATACCTGCATGTCCCTATCAGACAAAGTTGCAGAAGATGCCTCCGTTTCATTGCAGGTTCAACCCATTATCAATTCTCTGCACTGCCCTTTGGCTTATCTACTGCACCCAGAGTATTCACAAAATGCCTGGCACCAGTAATTGCATACTGCAGACAGAGGAATTCAAATATATCCATACCTGGACGACTGCCTCATCCAAGCAGAAAGAAAAGACATTCTCTTACAACATCTGGCTTTTGTGAAGCATCTACTGAATTGTCTGGGGTACACCGTAAATGAAAAGAAGTCAAAACTAGTACCCTCACAAAAAATGACATTCCTGGGTGCCAGCTTGGACACAACTGCCCAGAAGGCTTATCTTACACCAGACAAGCAATTACAACTGACTCAATATTTCAAGACAATGGCAACAAAACCCAATTAACTGCAAGAAAAATTCTGCAGGCTTTGGGCTTCATGGCATCTTGCATTCTGATAATACCATTTGCAAAACTGCATATGAGGAAATTACAGTGGTACCTAAAAAGCGTATGGTCTCAACACAGCCACAGCTTGGACACAGTGATATCTCTCATTCCTTGCCTTCAACAGGAATTTCTATGGTGGGCACAGGCATGTCACCTCAACAAGGGTCAGCCTTTCACCTTGCCCCCACCCAAGCAAACTATCACAACAGATGCTTCAGACTATGCCTGGGGGGCTCACATGGCAGGGCAATGCATTCAAGGCCTATGGACTGCAGAACAAAGAAAACTGCACATAAACCAAAAAGAGATGCTAGCTGTACAGAAAGCTCTGACAGCCTTCAAGGATCTACTACAGCCTGGACAACTTGCAATAAAGACGGACAACACCACAGTAATGTGGTACATAAACAAACAAGGGGGCACACATTCCTACCCTCTTTGCAGGCAAGCAATAATCTTATGGAACACGGCTCTGGCCTACCAAGTCCAGTTACAAGCTCACTTCCTGCCAGGACAGAAAAACACATTGGCAGACGACCTACGAAGAAACATCAAAGATCCCCACGAGTGGAAGCTAGACCCACAAATATTTACAATGATAACTCAGATGGGGCCTACCAAATATAGACCTGTTTGCCAGTCCTCAAAACTATCAGCTGACAAAATTTTGTACAAGAACATTCCACCATCAAGCTTGGAAAGTGGACGCTCTCTCCTTCAGTTGGAAAAACCTGACAGCATATGCCTTTCCTCCATTACCTCTTCTCACAAAGGTTCTTTTGAAGGTCAAAAAGGAGAAACCTCGAATGATTCTCATAGCCCCAGACTGGCCACGCCAGCACTGGTACCTGCTATTGAAGAATATGGCTCACAGCCCACCATGGATATTGCCTCAAATACCTCATTTCGTCACGCAGCAAGATAAGCAGATTCTACACAGCCAGATCAAAACCTTAAACCTGGCTGCATGGCAAATCAATTAAGCATCCAACCAGCCCCTCTTTCACAAGCAGTACTGGATGTTATTCTAGAAGCCAGGAGGCCAAGTACCAGGAAGGCTTACTCGGACAAATGGAAAAGGTTTTTTGCTTGGAACCAAGCTAAAGGCCAAGACACAACTCAGCCTCGTATGCCTCACATTCTGCAGTATTTAGCTGAGATGTTGCATAAAGGACTTTCCTTCTCCTCAATTAAAATCCATGCTTCAGCTATTTCAGCTCACTACGACACGAATCCACCTTTATTTTCAAATCCTCTCCTAAGGCAGTTCTTCAGAGGGGCGAAGAACATTAGACCACCTAGAAGAGCTCCTACACCAACATGGGACCTCAACTTTGTTTTGGAAAAACTAACATTACTTCCCTTTGAACCAGCTTTTTCTGCAGACCTTCATTTCCCATCTTGGAAGACTGCCCTGCTCCTGGCAATAACTTCTGCTAGGAGAGTTTCAGAATTGCAGGCACTTATGGCAGTGGAACCTTTCCTCCTTTTTCATCGACAGAGTTTCTCTACGAACTAATCCTTCATGCCCAAGGTGGTTTCCAGTGTAGCTCTAAATCAAACCATCCACCTGCCCACTTTCTACCCCAATCCACAGAACAAAGGTGAGAGACTCCTCCATTCCTTGGACATTCACAGGCAGCTTCGTTACAACTTGGATAAAACTAAGGCTTTCAGAAAAACTGACCAGCTCTTTGTTTCCTATGCTACAGCTTCTCAAGGGAAGGCCATATCCAAGCAAACCATTTCTAAATGGATAGGCCATTGCATTAGATTCTGCTATACCCATCATGGGAAACCAGTTTCTCCTACCATTAGAACCAACTCTACCAGGGCAACAGCTACCTCTACAGCCTTTCTCAGGGGGGTTCCTACCAAGGAAATCTTAGCCGCAACTTGGAGTTCTGTGCACACCTTCACCAAACACTATCACTTACCTCTTTATTTTAAGTCCAGGGCAGGCTTTGCCACTGCAGTTCTGCAGGGCCTCATTGCCTCCACTAACCCTCTATGATGCCTCCACCCTACCTTAGCTTTGGGACTCAACCCAAGTGTAATGACTGCAGCAGGGTAACACTATGAACATAGTACAGTTTTGTACCTACCATAAATGTAGATGTTTGAGTGTTCACCCTGCTGCAGTCCAGGTTACCCTCCCTCCAACCCCTCTGATTCACTGGCTAAGTCTTTGCTAGGCCTTACTGATGTATTTGTTTTTAGCTGAAGGGATTTTGTGTTTGTACAATGTTCCCACCTTGGGGGCACCTGACATTTGGGGCAAGAAAAACTGAAGAAAATGGCGTCTGTTGCAATATATATACCCCTGGCGCAGTGACGTCAGGGATGAGGCGACGGCAACTGACGTCGGATCAAGACTTTGGAAATCCGTCCGACTGCAGGACCGCCTGACGGCAGGATAACCCAAGTGTAATGACTGCAGCAGGGTGAACACTCAAACATCTACATTTATGGTAGGTACAAAACTGTACTATTGTATTTTGTAGTGTGCGTGTGAGTAGTATCCCTGGGTTCTTTTAGTCGTGATTTAGATACTCGTTAATTTTTTTTTAGAAGTTAGTGTTTTCTGTGTGACACCCCTCCCCCCTTAGTGTTTGGGTGTGCATGTGAGAGTGTTTTAGTCAAAATGGCTGAAGGGCCCAAAGCCGTTTTTTCAAAGTGTACTGAGTGTGGCCATAAGCTTTCTCCGGCTGATGGCCACACTCAGTGTGTTTTGTGCCTGGGGGTGGCCCATTTATCTACGGCCTGCACAATATGTGTGACATTTAACCCCCGGGCACTTAGGGACAGGAAGAATAAGCTGATCCTGGCGGGCTTGCTTCCACAGGAATCGGCTTCTTCTTCCTCTCCTGCTCAGGCTGCCTTGGCAGCCCCGGTGCCTTCTGCGCCCCCTGCTCAACCGGGGACTCAACCTCCCTCTTTGGGTTTGAGCTCGGGGGACTCTGGTGCCTCTTCCTCCAAAGAGAAGAGGCACAAGGACAAGGAAGGGCACAAGTCTCAGAAAAGGCGGGCTGAGACTCAACCCTCAGCCCCGCCATCTAAGCTGGCTAGGTCTCCCTCGAGGGTCTCCGAATCCTCCCCCTCTCAACGCCGTTCGCCATGTTTTTCGCCAGAGCCGGAGGAGTATCGGTCTCCCTCAAGGTCGTCGAGGCGGCCCCCCAGCCCGCCCCGACGACTTCTAGGTTGACCAGAAGCCTCACCGACGCTGACATGGATCGGATGATGCGTCGATTCATACAGACCCAGATGCAGATGGGGGTGCTCTTGCCTTCATCAGATCCGGGCCCTTTTGGAGCCGGGGATTCGTCGGCGCCGATAGCTCCGGTCTCTTCGCCGACTCTGACCTCGAACGTGTGGTATCCGAGTTCTCGGGGCCGAGGGCTGAGCGTCTGATCCGTGGGAGTTGGTGTGCTCGGCGCCGCTGGGTTCAGAGCATATCTCTCTCTCTGCTCCGACTGCATCGGCCCCGACCCTGATCCCTACCTCGGAGCCGAGGAGATTACTTTCGGAGCCTGTCGAGAGTAGTTCTCCTTCAGCTTTTGAGGTAGTGGAGAGGGTACTGTCGAGGTCCTCCAGGTCCCCGGTTCGGGCTTCAGTTCCTCCCGTACCCCCGATGCATGTGGGTCTATCCTCAGTCATCCGACCATTGGGACAGCCTGCCCAAGCCCTCCAGCTGGTTCCCTTGGAGGAACAAGAACTCGTTGACGAGCCCTCTTCGGACAGTCCCACCGAGGAAGTCCCTCGTAAACGTAGGTGTAAAAGGAGGCACCTGGACTCCCCTGAGTCCGTCACCACCGACACGGATTTAGATGAAGGGGAAGGTTCCCCAAGGTCACCCCTCGAAGATGTCTCCTTTGGAGACATCATGGAAATGTTGCGCATTAGAGGGGGGTGGTCTGCCCAAAAACCTTCCGCGGATGAATCCGTGTGCCTGGAGGTGTTTGAGGCAGGCCCGTCTACCTCCTGGGCGTCTCCTCCGGCTGACCCCCTGGTAGACTTAATTACTACCAGGGCGTGGAAGGAGCCCGACACCGTGGAGCCAATCCTGAGATGACCCGACAAGGTCCTTAGCCCTCCAACGGATAGACAGTCTTGGGCCAAGGGATCTCCTGTTGATGCCATGTTGGTGGCGGCTGCCACCAAGAGAGAACTCGCACAGGAGAGTTCTTCGGTTCACCCGCCGGATAAGGAATCTCGAGCGCTGGACCGCATTGGGAAGCGGATGTTTGCTTCAGCGACATTCTCGATAAGGGCGCTGAACTATATGGCACATACCATTGGGCTACAGCGAGACTTGATTAAGGAATATGCTGCAGCCCCCCCGGATTCCATGTCGGTCGAGGACAAGTATGTTTTTTCGACTCGTATGGCCACTCTAAAATCCATATCTAACACGTCCATGTGGCTACTCTCCCATGCTACGGAGGGAGCCGCTAGGGCCAGCGGAGCCGGGGTCATCTTGCGGCGTCACTCCTGGCTCAGTCTTTGCGATTTCGTGGATCCCTTCAAGGCATCCTTCGTGAATGCGCCCTTTGACAGGTCTTCGCTTTTCGGCAAGACCATTCGCGAAACGCTGGTCCAAAGCGAGCTGGTCCAAAGCGAGTCCGCTTCTCTAATCCCCAACGATCCTTTTCAAGGAATCAGAGGGGACAAAAGAAGCTGTGGTTCCGCAAGTCTCAGCAGTCCCATCCAGCTTCGGAACCCTCGTCCTCTAGAAGCAGAGGAGGACAAGGTGGGCGCTGGCCCAGAGGCAGAGGGGGGACTGCGTAACTTCGGGTCCAGAGAACCTTTCTCTGACAGACCCGTGCAGCAGCCCTGAGGGCTTACCCGGCTGTCCCTCTCTGGAGGCAGTCAGGGAGCGGTTGACGGAGCACCTGTCAAATTGGGAGTCCATTACGACAGATCGATGGGTGCGCCGTATCATATCCAAAGGTTATTCCATCCCCTTCATAAACCTCCCCCCCCACGACCAGATGCCTCCCCAGTGTACCACCCGATCAGAGGAAGGCAGCGGCTTCAGAAGTGTCGAAGTTGCTACGAAAAAGAGCCATCCAGCCCGTCCCCCGAGACCAGTCCGGATTGGGTTATTACTCCAGGTTCTTTTTGGTGCCAAAGAAGACCGGGGGACCTAAGACCCATTCTAGACCTTTCCGCTCTGAACCTGTTCATTCCCAAGGAAAAATTCCGGATGTTCACCCTCCAATCAATTCTCCCCTTTCTGCGGGAGAACGACTGGATGTGCTCTATAGACTTCAAGGATGCGTACTACCACATTGATGGACAGACGATCCAGAAGGTTTCTCCGCTTCCGGCTGGGAGCCAGTCATTGTCAGTTCAGGGTTCTTCCGTTCGGCCTCACCTCAGCCTCCAGGGTGTTCACCAAAGTCATGGCAGTGGTTGCAACCCACCTGAGAATTCAGGGCATTCAGGTCTTCCCGTACTTAGACGACTGGCTCCTTACTGCCGCCAACAGGCATCAGCTCTGCTTAGCAAGAGATTACGCTCTGACTCTTGCCCAGAGCCTAGGCATCTCAGTGAATCTACAGAAATCCTTTCTTTGCCCCATTCAGTTCCTGGAGTTCATAGGGGCCAGGTTGGATACCCGTATCTCTCGAGCTACTCTAACTTCAGACAGGCTGAGCAGCTTGTCGTTTTAGGTACTAGCCCTTCTTCAGAGTCCTGCTCCAGTGGCGGAGTTAGTCCTGAGGGCACTAGGGTCTATGGCAGCAGCGATCGGTCTCTCCCTTCATGCACAGCTACGGATGAGGATATTGCAGTGGACCCTTCAAGTTCAGTGGTCGCTATTACTCCACCTGTTGAACACTCCGATACCACTGAGCAGAGTTTGCAAGGACTCCCTTCTTTGGTGGCTCCACGCGCGAGAACCGAGGGAAGGGAGACCCTTTGTGATTCCCCCGCCCCAAGCCACGTTGACTACGGATGCTTCTCGCCTCGGGTGGGGGGGCATTGTTCGGGCAGAACCGTCCAAGGCACGTGGACTTCCCTAGAGACCGCTTTGCATATCAATGTCCTAGAGATGAGGGCGGTGCTTCTAGCGTAGCAAGCTCTCCACGACCTTCTCCCTCTGGGGACTATTGCAATCCAGACTGAGAACATGTCAGTAGTCTGGTACATAAACAAACAGGGAGGAACCAGGTCTTACCCCCTTTGTCGAGAGGCTATGAGAGTTTGGGAATGGGCGATATCCACCAACCGGTTTCTGGTAGCAACGCACATTCCGGGACGGTCCAACATATTAGCGGACAAACTGAGTCGAGTAATTCTCACTCTGTACGAGTGGTCTCTCAATCTATCTGTTGCGAAGCAGATCTTTCGCAAATGGGGTTGGCTTCGTTGCAATCTTTTTCCTTTTCCATTAAACACAAAATGCAGCGAGTACTTCGCAATACTTCCCCCCCGAAGGGGAAAATCCCAGAGACGCTCTAGTTCATGCTTGGCCTCCCGGTCTCCTTTATGCTTATCCCCCCCTCCCACTTATGATAAAGTTCATACAGAAAGCCTGTCGGTTGGGGAGCAGAGTTATCCTCATAGCCCCATTCTGGCCTCGCCAGATCTGGTTTCCTTATCTGCGGTCTCGCAGTGTGACTCCTCCATGGATACTGGATCCCATTCCAGACCTGATCTCGCATCCTGCAGGATACCAAGCCCCGAACCTGGTGAACCTCAAGCTTGCGGCTTGGTTGATCCAGTTCCACTGATGGCTAGGACTCCCGGTATCTCTTCTCCTGTGAAGGCCATACTGGTCGCGGCGCATAAGCTGGCTACCAGAAAAATTTACAATAGTTAATGGAAACGTTTCTCCGTCTGGGCTAAAGACAAGGGCCTGGATCCATTTACAGTTCCTATTCCGACTATCCTGGACTTCCTGTCGCTAATTTTTCGGCAGGGAGCAAGTGCTTCTATAGTTAAGGTGCAGTTAGCAGCCATCTCCCATTTTCATGTGGGAGATGGCCTAGGGTCCTTGGCATCTACAAAATTGTGCAAAACTTTCTTGCGGGGCATCTTTCTTTTGAAGCCGCCTGTGAAAGTTGTGGTACCCCCATGGGATTTGACCTTAGTCTTACAAGCCCTGACAGGTCCACCCTTTGAGCCTGCAGCCTCGGTTCCGTTAAAATTCTTGTCTTGGAAAACGGCCTTTTTGGTGGCTATTACTTCGGCCAAGAGGGTTTCATAGGTTCATAGGTTTATACTAGGCTATCTGCCCTAAAGCATTTATAAGCCTAGCCCAAATTTTTGTGGCTTACGCCACCCCTTATATGAAAAAATACTGTGCCCATTAGTTTGTTGTGCCTCTGTCCAGCAGTGACACAGAGATGATTCCCAGGGTAAACCTACGATCTCCCATCCACAGGTCTAGATTTCTCTTGAACAGAGTCAGCGAGGTGCTCTGCCTCACATGGACCGGGATTTTATTCCACAGCATAGGGAGTCTCTGAGAGATAAATATATCCCTCCAGCACGTCCTATTTATATCCGTGCTAAGGTTTAAGTCGCTTGCTCTAGTGGTTTTGGTGGATTTGGATTTTTGAGGTGGAGCATGTCCATTAATTCCGGGTTGGACATGGCCTTGTATGTCAGGCACATGTCACCTCTGAGCAGACGGTATGCGACTGAATAGAGCTGGAGTTTCTTCAATCTGGCAGCATATGACAGATTTTGGAGTCCCTTTATCCTTTTGGTGAGGAACTTTTGGGGTCTCTCCAATTGCTGCAGATGTCGGGTGAGATACATCCCGAATGGGGCATTGTACTCTATCATTGGTCTGATAAGTGAAGAGTACAGGGGAACAATGACCTCACTAGATCTGGATGTGAATCCCTTCATGATCAGGTGGGCAATGTAGAAGGTCTTTCTAACCACTTTAGCAACGTGAGTGTCAAAGAAAGGCCACTGTCAACCTGGGTCCCCAGGTCCCTGATAACCTCTTCTGTGCTTAGTGGATTGCCACCTATATGGTAGCTTGGGGTTACCTTGTTTTTCCGAAGGGTAGGACTATACATTTTTGGCATTTAACTTCAGGCCATGGCTCTGGCACCAGCTATCTGTTTCCGTGAGTCCCTTCTGAAGGATATCCGTGTCCGATGCACTTTCCACTATGGCCAGTTTGCAGTCGTCTGCAAACTTTGTCAGCCAAAGTCCTCCCATGTTGGCCTGTACTTCTGAGAAGTAGATGCCAAACAATAGGGGCCAAGGACCGAGCCCTGTGGGACACCACTTGTGACCGGCTTGGAGTCTGACACAGCACCAGCAACTCTAACCCTGTGGGTTCTGTCCTTAAGCCAGTTTGCAACCCATCTTGTGACATATGGGTTTACATTTAAGCTGGTAGTTTTTCTACAATACCGAGTGGGGTATTGTGTCAAAGCCTTTGCAAGGTCAAGGTAGGCTGTATGGACTGCCTTTCCCTCATCAATGGCCTTGGTGACTGTTTGAAGAAGTCGACCAAGTTCAAAAGGCATGATCTTCCCTTGACAAAGCCAAACTGGGTCGGGTCCAATGTCTGCAAGTCCCTATATCTTTGTTTATGAGCTCCATTATGATCCTCTCCATAGCTTTGCAGACTAGACTTGTTAAGCTTATGGGGCGGTAATTACCAGGGTCCATGAGGCGCCTTTGTGGAGTGGGACCACAGTTGCCGTCGCCACTCCTTGGGCACGTATCCTGTGGTAAGGCTGAGATTAAACAGCTGCCTTATGTGTGGGTTTAATTCCTCATTTAGCTCGTAGCACACAGCCGGGACACCATCCGGTCCCATTGATGCTGTGTTTTTAGCTTTAGAGAGCAGCTTTCACCTGCGCATTTGAGATGTCCGGGAGGCTACACTCGGCTGGGATAGTTATCTCTCCTTTAGGGGTGAAGTTTGCACTGAACCTGTCTGCCAGTATGTTGGCAATGTCTGTGGGTTCAGTGATTTTGTATCATTTTGGACTAATTCTGAGCATATCTGGGAGTTTCCACCCAGGTTCCTAACATAGCTGAAAAAGGCCTTATGATTGTCCTTTGAATCCATGGCAATTTTCTCTCAAAATTGGCCTTAGTTGATTTTATGAGTGCTCGTATTTTTTACTAATAATGATCAGGGGTGACTTCCCTTTTATGGATTTTGTTCTATCATGTAATAGCTTTCTCCTCTTATTGTAAAGTTTGTTAATGGCTGGGGTCCACCAGACTGGACGTTTGCCCTTTGTGGAAAGAGTCTTGGTTTTATTTGGGATTGCCTGATCCATGCAGTCCTGGAGGTGTTCATAGAAGGCATTTGTAAGGGCTTCTGCAGCTTGGGTTGTGGTTTCCACTGGCTCAGGGGCCTTGAAGGATACCACACCAGTCTTGAGTAGTGTGAAGTTTGCTTTAGAGAAGTTCTTCACTATGGTCTTTTTGTTTGGGGTGGGGCGGGATGTGGATTTCCAGTGAGATTAGTTTATGATCAGATCTCACCAATGAGGGATATACTTCCGGTGTGGAGCATTTTGTCCCCATGTTTGTGACAATGAGATGTAGTATATTTTCTCCTCTCGTGGGAACAGTGACTAGCTGTTCCATGGCATTTGAATTTATGAACTCCAGGAACCGTTGGGCTAGAAAGTTAGGGCTTGAGTAATGTTCCCAGTCTATATTCGGGTAGTTGAAGTCACCCAATATGATGGTGTTTGGAGATACATTTATACCCTCCAGTGTCTTCAGGAAGGCTGTGGGGGTTCCTGAGTTTCAACTTCAAGCACTGTGTATGAAACCCCCTTACCTCATTTTTCACAAGGATAGTGTGTCCCTCAGGACCAACCCGTCGTTCTTACCGAAGGTGGCTTCAGTCAAATATTAATCAATCAATAAATTTACCCGTGTTCTTCCAAATTTTCAGAATAGAGGGGAATACAAATTGCATAAACTGGATGTACACAGACAGCTGCGTTTTTACTTGCACAGGACTAAGGATTTTCGCAAGTTGTACCAATTGTTTGTGTCCTTTGGAAATGGCTCTACCCATGGCTGATTTTGCAAAGTGACCCTAGCAAATTGGATTTGTCAGTGCATAATTCACGGGTATACATCTTCAGGCAAACCAGCTCCTATTGGAATTCACGCTCATTCTACAAGGTCTATGGCCACCTCAGCAGCCTTTTGGTCCAGGGTTCCCTTGGACGACATATGTTCAGCAGCTACCTGGTCCTCTTCTCATACGTTCATTTCTCATTATAAACTAGATATGATTTCAAGAGGTAGGGCTTCCTTTGGCTCCGCGGTTCTTTGGAATATCCTTCCGTAAAGGCCACCCAGGTTTGTTCCTAGGTAGCTGGGGACTCTGTCCCACAGGTTGCAGAGCAAATGAAGTAACTACTTCAGATAAAGAAGTTATGTACTCACCATAACGTTCCATCTGAGTAGGTACTTCATTTGTCTGCAACCGACCCCCCCCCCCCCCGCCATCCCCCAAACCTTTATCGGGATCTCTGGTCACCTGAAATTCTCTTGTCAGGAAGTTAAATTTGGTGTATTCCTCTGTTGAGGTTATGAGTTGTGTGATGGGGCAAAAATCGATCTGAGGTAATACAGCATGTAGCAGGGGATTATGGGTAGGGGGAGGAGCTAGGAGCTCAGATCTTGTAGCTTGGAAAGCCGCCGGCTCGGATCAGAGGTCGGATCAGATACCCACAGGTTGCAGACAAATGAAGTACCTACTCAGATGGAACGTTATGGTGAGTACATAACTTCTTTTTATGAGCTACTCCAGCTGGACACCTGGTCCTTCAGCAGTTCCACCAGCCCTGCCAGCCTTCTTTGATGCCTTTAAGGCAGCATGTAAGACCCCTGACTCACAGGCCCCTGCCCCTGAGAGACCTGATCGCATTTATAAGGTCCCTGAGCGTTACAAGTTTTTTTTTTTTTTAAATGCCCGTCAGCTGACAGCTGTGGTTTCCATTACTTCAGCTAAATCTTGTTGTTTTACACCCCTGATGACCTGATGTCATGGAAGAAGCAACAGCATCCGACGCAGAAATCCCGAGACTCTGGTATTCAGGCCGGCTGAGGGCTGCCTGCAGGAAGATAACCCAAATGTGATGACTGCTACAGTGAATACACTCGAACATCTACATTTATGGTAAGTGTACACAAATGTACTTTTGTCACAAAAGTAGAAGAGGTTCTTAAAAAGATGGAGGAAAAAGCTAAATCTATGCAAACTGTTAGATTTCTTACAGGTACAGCCACCTAGCTTCAGTAGGTATTGGCTTTCAAAAAACTGGTCCTTTCCAGTCCCCCCACCCAGGCCTTCTCAGTCCAAACCCAGGGGCAACAGACCACAAAGACTACAGTCTCAGGGTATGCACAGATCTAAACAATGGAGTGCTCCCACCTTAAAAACAGGGAGTGGTAAATCACCCTCTTATGGAAAAAGTTCACAATGACTTGTCCTCCATCTTTCCCAGCCATGCCCAAGTACTTGCACCCCTAGGAGGAAAACTTGCCCTGCATGGAAAAAACTGGGAGTACGTTACCCAGGACCGATGGGTCTTAAACATTATATCCCAGGGATACAGATTCTGCTTCCACTCACTGCCAACCCCAAGCGGACTGACAGACCTTCCTCCAATCCAGTGGGCAGAGGCCCAAAAGCAAGTACTTTCTCTTCTCAGTATCAGGGCTATTCAGCCTGTTCCAACAGAGCAAAGGGGACAGGGTTTCTACTCCAGACTGTTTCTGGTGCCCAGAAAAGAGAACTCTTGGTGCCCCATTCTGGATCTGTCAATTCCCAACACATTCCTGGTGGTACCAAAGTTCAGAATGCTTACACTCCAACAGCTGCTTCCTATGCTAGTGAAGGACTCCTGGGTGGTCACGCTAGACTTAAAAGAAGCTTATCTACACATCTCCATAAGGGAATCTTGCAGGTAATATCTACGATTCAGGGCAGGCTCTATGCACTGTCAGTTCTCTGCACTTCCCTTTGGCTTATCTACTGTGCCCAGGGTATTCATGAAGTGCCTGGCTCCAGCCATTGCATATACTGCAGGCAGAGAAACATTCAAATTTACCCATACTTGGACTATTGCCTGATTCAGGCGGACAGTCAGGAATCGCTGTTTCAGCACCTGACATTTGTAAGGAGACTCCTAACTTCTCTGGGGTATACCACCAACGAAAAGAAAGCTCATCTGGTACCCAGCCAAAAAATTGTATTCCTGGGAGCAAGCTTGAACACAACTTCCCAGATGGCATTCCTCACTCCAGAAAAGCAGGTTTATTTGACAAATTACTTCAAACTACTGGCCACCCAAACCTAGCAATCTGCAAGAAAAATACTGCAAGCCCTAGAGTTCATGGCCTCATGCATTCTCCTAATTCCATATGCAAGACTGCTTATGAGGAAACTTCAGTGGTACTTGAAAAGTCTCTGGTATCAACATTCTCAGGACCTGGCAACAGTGATTCCTATCATTCCTTGTCTAAGGACACAGAATTCCTTTGGTGGGCAGAGGCCTGCAACCACACCAAGGGACTTCCTTTTATTCAACCTCCTGCCGTCCAAACGCTGACCACAGACTCATCAGACTATGCATGGGGGGCTCGCATGGCAGGCAAATGTATTCAAGGCAAATGGAGCCCAGGACAAATGCGCTTGCATATCAATCAAAAAGAAATTTTAGCTGTACAGAATGCACTGACCACCTTCAAATACCTTATTCTTCCAGGACAACTTTTGTTAAAGACATACACCACCACAGTTATGTGGTACATAAACAAGCGGGGGGACGACGGCTCATTCTTACCCACTCTACAGGTTAGCCATGGTCTTGAGCAACCAAGTGCACCTGCAAGCTCAATTCCTGCCAGGCAAACAAAACTCACTGGCAGATGACATAAGCAGAAATGTAATGGACCCACACTAGTGGAAACTGGTACCCAACTCATTCAAACTTCTAATCCACAGGTGGGGGACACCAGAGGTGGACCTCTCTGCTTCCCCCCTAAACCATTAATTGAGCAAATTTTGCACCAGAACTCCCCACAGCCAAGCATGGAAAGTGGATGCCCTATCCTTTACAAGGGAAAATCTCTCATTCTATGCCTTTTCCCTCCTCTGCCTCTCCTCCCGAAAGTACTACTCAAGATCAAACAGGACAGGCCAGCGACAATTCTTATTGCACCAAACTGGCCACGCCAGCACTGGTACCCTCTTTTATGCAGTCTGACAACAGTGCCACCCTGGCACCTGCATCAGACCCTCCTCTCTGCTGTCCCAGCAGGAGGGAAAGATTTTGCATCCTCACCTACAAACCCTGAGCCTAGCAGCCTGGCTTATACCCTGAATACATCACCAGCAACCCTCAGCAAACCGGTGCTGGATGTCATCCTCGAGGCCAGGAGACCTAATACTAGGAAATCCTATTCTGAAAAGTGGAAAATATACTGTTCTTGGAGCCAGTCTCAGGGAAAGGACATAGCCGTGCCCTCCTCGCCTCAAATCCTAGATTATCTAGCAGAGCTGCTCCACAAAGCCCTATCTTTCTCATCATTTAAGATTCATGCCTCTGCCATCTCAGCTCATTCCAATACTAAACCCACCCCTCTTCTCTCACCCTCTGGTCAAACAGTTCCTGAGATTAGCTAACAATTTAAGACCCCCGAGGAGAGCTCCCACTCCTGCCTGGGACCTTAACTTTGTACTAGAAAAGCTAACGCTTCCCCCTTTTAAGCCTGCTGCTACAGCAGAGTTAAAATTCTTCTCTTGGAAAACAGCTTTATTTCTAGCCATCATTTCAGCTAGAAGAGTGTCTGAGTTACAGGACCTTATGGCTGTGGAACCCTTCATTATCTTCCATGTGGACAGAGTTTCCCCTCAGGACTAACCCATAATTTATGCCCAAGGTGGTATCCAGTGTGGCTTTAAACCAATCCATCCGGTTACCTACCTTTTTTCCTAATCCTCAGAATAAAGGGGAAAGGATCCTGCACTCCTTAGACATGTACAGACAGCTTAGGTTCTACCCTGACGGGACTAAACCTTTCAGAAAACCTGACCAGCTGCTAGTCAGCTTTGCTACAGGAGCAGAGGGCAAGGCCATTTCAAAGCGAACCATCTCCAAATGGATAGCACACTGCATCCATTTCTGCTACAAACACCGTGGAAAATCTCCCCCACAGGGGATCAGAACCCATTCCACTAGAGCTACCTCAACCTCTACAGCATTTCTCAGGGGAGTCCCTACCAGGGACATCATGGAAGCTGCAACCTGAAGTTCAGTACTCACCTTCACCAAGCATCATCTCTTACCTATCCTTTGTAAATCCAGAGCTGGATTTGCTACAGCAGTCTTACAAGGCCTGCTAGCCAGCCCTAATACTTCTTGACTGCCTCCTCCCTTCCTCAGCTTTGGGAATCAACCCAAATGTGATGACTTCAACAGTGAAACACGAAAAACATAGTACAGTTGTGTACACTTACCATAAATGTAGATGTTAGAGTGTATTCACTGTTGCAGTCCTGGTTACTCTCCCTTCCAGCCCCCTGACTTTTCTATACGTCCTTCCTATCCTCTTTTTTGGCCATATCTTATGGTAGTGGTATTTACTTTTTACTGGGAACTCATTAACCAGGAGGTGTTCCACACCATGTAATTGCTTCCTATTTTGGGGGCTCCTGATATCTGGGGCAAGAAAAACTGATGTAATGGCGTCTGCTGCATGTTTTATACCCCTGACAATCTGACGTCATGGAAGAGGTGACAGCATCCAATGCAGAAATCCCAAGACTCTGGTATGTGGGCCGACTGGGGGCTTACCTGCAGGCAGATAACCCAAATGTGATGACTGCACCAGTGAATACGCTCTAACATCTACATTTATGGTAAGTGTACACAGCTGTACTTTCTGTTTATTGTGGTGATGAGGTTTAGGTCCCTTGAGCATGTAGCTCTGAGGGATTGGGATTTCTTTAAGTGGAGCATGTCCAACAGCTCTAGGTTTGACATAGCTTTGTATGTTAGGCAAAGATCGCCTCCGAGTAGGCGATATGCGACTGAGTAAAGCTGGAGTTTTTTGAGATGGTCTGTGTAGGGCATCTGTTTGAGGCAGTAATCCTCTTTGTGAGGTATTTCTGCGGCCTTTCCAGTTGTAGATGTCTTGTGAGTTACATACCAAAACAGGTGCTGTACTCTCTAATGGGTCTAATAAGTGACGAGTAGAGGGGAGCAGTGACCTATATTTTTTCGTGGATGAGAAACTTTTTGTGATGAGGTGTGCCACGTAGAAGAATTTCCTGACTACTGTGGCGATTTGATTATCAAAGGAGACACTACTATCCACCTGTGGCCCAAGGTCTCATCACACTTTCGGTGTTAGACTACCGCCTATGTGGTAGTTCATGGGTGCAGCGTTTTTACCAAAAGGGATGACAGTGCCCTTTTTGCCATTGAGCTTGAGGCCATGGCTTTGACACCAGGCATCTGTCTCAGTGAGGCCCTTTTGTAGGATGTCCACATTGGAGTTTAGATTATGGCTCCTAGTTTGCAGTCATCTGCGAACTTCATTAGCCAAAGACTTTCTATATTAGCCTGTAGTTCAGAGAAGTAGATACCAAACAGGAGAGGACCCAGGACTGAACCCTGCAGTACTCCACTTGTCACTGGTCTGAAGTCGGATTTGTCGGGGTCAGTGAGCCAGTTGGCAACCCATCTTGTGACATAGGGATTTATACCTAGTTTAGTGAGTTTATGTATAATTCAAGAGTGTGGGGGATGGTGTTGAAAGCCTTGGCGAGATCTAGATAGGCTGTGTGAACCACCTTACTCACGTCTACAGCTTTGGTGACTGCTTCAAAGAAGTCTATCAGGTTTAGGAGACATGTTCTGCCTTTTACAAACCCGAACTGGGTGGGGTCCAGAGTTTGGAGATTATCAATGTCTTTGTTTATAAATTCCACAATGTTACGTTCCATGGCCTTGAGACCAGGCTCGTCAGGCTAATGGGGTGGTAGTTCCCGGGGTCCGTGGTGGATCCCCCTTTGTGGAGTGGGATAACCGTCGCTGTGCAACATTCAGTGGGCACAAAACCTGAGGTGAGGCTACGATTGAACATGGTACTTAGGTGGGGTGCCAGTTCGTTCTGTAGTTCATGTAGAATGCAGCCTGGAATGTTGTCAGGTCCCATGGATGCTGTGTTCTTGGCTTTGGAGTGTGTGGTTTGTACCTGTGCAGCTGTGATTACAGGAACTTTTGCATTCTTTCGATATAGAAATTGGCCTCCAGGTAGCCCTCAGTCAGCCCGAATATCAGAGCCTTAGTATTTCTGTGTCTGTTGCTGTCGCTCCAAGTCTGACGTCAGGTCGTCTGGGGTATAAAAACAGGCAGCCGACGCCATTACATCAGTCTTTCTTGCCGAGGAACCTGAAGAAGCTGTTCGCATGAGTGCTGGTTGGCCTGTACCTGAGTTTTCGTTATCGAATTAAATTATACTGAAGTCTTCTAAAGCTAAGTACCACGTTGGGGATCATTATTTCTTGCTCTAACCGATGTCAGAAAAAGTTAACCGTTGTGTTGCCTGTGGAAAGCAAATACCACCCTGAGATTTTCATTCTTACCGCGTCACCTGTTTAGGTCCAGACCACGACGTTCCTCGCTGTCAGTTTTGTGCCCTGTTCAATGCCCGAACTATTCGTTATCGGGCCCTTATTGTCTCTAAATACTTTCATTCTCATTCTCTGTATTCAGAGATGGCTTCGGTAAGCCTTCAGACTACCGACCTACTGAAAAATTGTAAGGATAAAGACAGACCGCACGGGTCCAAAACTGCTGACGACTCTTCCGTTAAGCTAGTTTGCCGGTACTCGGTGAGGCGCTTTAGCAGCCCCTGATGCCCGCTTCAGTGGATTCGCAGGCCCCTACTGTGACCCGTTCGGAGTCCGGTATGCCGTGAGACTCTTCTTCGGAACCTTGGGATGTCTCGATCTTGGATGGGTCTGGAGCCGCTGAGCAGGCACCGGCTTCTCAGGAAGTTTTTTTGCACTACCGATATTTGACACAAATCGATGATTACTTTCGTGTCTTCAGTTCTGTCTAAAACTACCAAGTTTCTAAGGCCAAGAGTACGCGCTATGCCTAAAAAAAAAAAACGACGACCGAAACTCATTCTCCTGCTTTATTGCCACAGCATCAAATGCTTAAAATGGCAGAAGACCTTATGTTGATTAGGGGAGTCGGTCTTCCCCTGCTAAGAGAGAGACTTGTCCAAAACAGCTTTAACTGACCAAGAGTCCCGACGACTCTGTGGTATCTGATTATGAAGACGTGCCTTTATCTGCTTATGAGGATTCAGATGCAGAGGAATCCATTCCCTCTGCTTCTCCAGGGGATTTTTCTTTTGGGGAAACCTTGCATACTTTAATAGAGCATTCCACTGGGAATGCCAAGACTGCCCTCAGTCCAAAAAGAGACTCAGAGAATTTCTAGACTTGCCACAACATAAGCCTTTAGCAATACCCCCAGTCCTGGATGTGGTGGATGTCTTTATGGAATCCAGTTTAACTCCTGATAGTTTACCCCTGCTCCTAGGAAACCAGACCGGTACTACAGAGTTCCTGACTTTCACAAATTCCTTTTCAAAAATCCTACTGCTGACCCAGAGGTCATCTCCCAGGGGCCTAAAGGTATCAAAGCAACTACAGCTAAGAATCTCTCCCCTTTGGACAGGGATTCCAGAGCTTTAGACAGATTGGGTAAGAAAGTATACACCTCTGCAACTCTCACCATTAGAGCTTTGAATTTTCAGTTTCACATGCTGAAGTACCAACATATTGTGAAACTTGCTAAGCAAAAAAATAGCTACCTTACATACTGTGCAGAAAATAAAGAATTACAAGAGCTTTTGCATTCTACAAGACAAGTCAGCAAGCATACTTTGCAATGTGGCTTTGATGCCCTAGATGCATCTTGCAGGGCAGCAGTCACTGGTTCTGTACTGAGAAGGCATGCTTGGCTTAAGGAGCAGACCTTGCCAGACCATGTCAAATCAAAATTACTAACGCTCTTTTGACAAGGACAATCTGGCACCAAAACAGAAGAGGTTCTTAAAAGATGGAATAAAAAGCTAAATCTATGCAGACCGTCAAAGATTTGTTGCAAGTTCGGACTCCTAGATTCAGTAGGCATTGCCCCCCGAAATATTGGTCTTTTCCAGCCCCCTCTAGGCCATCTCAAACTAGCCCCAGGGGAACCCCCCCCCCAGACTGCAGTCTCAGGATATGCAGAGATCTAAGCAACGGAGTGTCTCCACTTCAAAAACAGGGAGTGCTAAGCCCAACCCCCTTATGGAAAGAATTCACAATTACTTCTCAACTCCACTCCCCACCTCTGCCCAACTGCTTTTGTCCCTAGGAGGAAAACTTGCCCATCATGCAAAAAACTGGTCTTCCATCACCAAAGACCAATGGGTCCTCAACATTTTATCCCAGGGGTACAAAATTTACTTCCCCTCACTGCCAACCTCAAAAGGGTTCCCAGACCTTCCTCCAAACCAGTGGGCAGAGGCACAAAGCTAAGTTCAATCCCTGCTCTCCATAAGGGCAATTCAACCTGTTACTGTGGAACAGGTAGGTCAAGGGTTCTATTCCAGACTTTTCCTGGTACCCAGAAAAGAGGGCACTTGGCGCCCAATCCTAGATCTTTCCATTCTAAACACCTTCCTGGTGGTACCAAAATTCAAAATGCTCACCCTGCAGCAGCTTCTTCCTACTCTGGCCAAAAATGCCTGGTTAGCCACCCTAGACTTAAAAGAAGCCTATCTGCACATCCCTAACAGGGACTCTTGCAGGAAATATCTATGCTTCTGGGCAGGATCTATGCATTATCAGTTTTCTGCACGTCCCTTTGGCTTATCCAATGCTCCCAGAGTATTCACAAAATGTCTGGCTCCAGCCGTTGCCTACTGCAGACAGAGAAAATTTCAAATTTACCCATACTTGGGCGACTGCCTGATTCAGGCAGACAGGAAATGCTGTTGCAGCACCTGACACTTGTAAAAAACCTTCTAACCTCCCTGCGGTACACCATCAACGAAAATAAATCAAAACTAGTCCCCACTCAAAAGATTGTATTCCTGGGAGCAAGCGTGGACACAGCGTCCCAGATGGCATTCCTTACTCCAGAAAAACAAGCCCATCTGACAGGCTACTTCACTCAAATGGACACCAGAACCCAGCCATCCATAAGGAAAATTCTGCAGGCCCTAGGGTTCATCCTACTAATTCTATATGCCAGACTGCATATAAGGAAACTTCAGTGGTACTTAAAAAGTCTTTGGTGCCAACATTCTCAGGACCCGGAAACTGTCATTCCTATCATACCTTGTCTAAGGACAGAGTTTCTTTGGTGGGCAGCAGAATGCAACCACAACAAGGGACTTCCCTTTACTAAAACCCACGCCGTCCAGACCCTAACCACAGATGCATCAGACTATGCTTGGGGGCACACCTGGACAACAAGTGCATTCAGGGAGACTGGAGCCCAAGTCAAATTCATCTGCACATCAACCAAAAAGATGCTAGCTGTTCAGCACGCTCCAACAGCTTTCAGATCCCTACTCTCACCAGAGCCCCTACTAATAAAAACAGACAACACCACAGTTAAGTGGTACATCAAAAAGCCGGGGGGAACCCACTCTTTCTTGCTCTGCAGGCTAGCCATGGCCTTGTGAAACACAGCCTTGGACTTGCAGGTCCACCTGCAAGCACAATTCCTGCCAGGCAAACAAAACTCACTGGCAGATGACTTGAGCAGAAATCTCCTAGACCCACATTAGTGGCAATTAGAGGCCAGCACCTTCAGCCTTCTGATTCAGAAATGGGGAACCCCAGAGGTGGATCTCTTTGCCTCCCCTGCAATCACCAGCTCAGCAAATTCTGCACCAGGACACCTCACAGCAGGGCCTGGAAAGTGGATGCCCTAACCTTCCAGTGGGTAAACCTCTCAAACTATGCATTTCCTCCTCTGCCCCTTTTCTGAAGAATATTGCTCCAGATAAGACAGGACAGACCAAGGACAATTCTGATTGCCCTGGACTGTCCATGCCAGCACTGGTACCCACTCCTGCGCAGCCTGTCCCCAGTGCCACCCTGGCACCTACCCCAGAGCCTGTCCTAGCTCACTCAGCAGGGGGGACAGATCTTGCATCCATAACTGCAAACCCTAAATCTTGCAGCCTGGCTTATTCCTTGAATTCTACCCCAGTGACTAGCCTAAGCAAGCAGGTGCTGGGCATCATTCTTGAAGCCAGAAGACCCAGTACAAAGAAAACCTATGCTGATAAGTGGAAAAGGTATTGCTCCTGGATTCACTCTAAAGGAGAGGACACAACTCTGCCTTCCCTACCTCTAATCCTGGATTACTTGGCGCATCTACTCCACAGAGGTCTATCCTTCTCCATTAAGATCATGCCTCTGCTATCTCGGCTCATTACAGCTCTGAGCCACCCCTATTCTCTCACACTCTCATCAAACAGTTGCTGAGAGGAGCAAACAACTTAAGGCCACCAAGGAGAGAACCCACCCCTGCTTGAGTCCTTAACTTTGTACTGGAAAAGCTCACACTACCCCTTTTGAGCTTTCAGCATAAGCAGACTTATAATTCCTCTCTTGGAAAACAGCATTGCTCTTGGCCATCACTTCATCGAGAAGAGTGTCTGAGCTAAAAGCACTTATGGGTGTGGGAACCCTTCATTATTTTTCATGCTGACATGGTCTCCCTCAGGACTAATCCTTCCTTTGTGCCCAAAGTGGTGTCCAGCGTGGCACTTGATCAATCTATCCTTTTGCCAACCTTCTTTCCTAATCCTCAAAATAAAGGGGAAAGGATCCTGCATTCCCTGGACGTGCACAGACAGCTTAGGTTGTATCTGGACAGGACTAAACCTCTCAGGAAATCTGACCAGCTGCTAGTCAGCTTTGCTGCAGGGGCAGAGGGTAAGGCCAGTTTAAAGCAAACAATTTCTAAATGGATAGCACACTGCATCCATTTCTGCTACAAGCACCATGGGAAACCTACCCCCCAGGGGATCAGAACACATTTCACTAGGGCTCCGTCTACCTCCACAGCATTTCTCAGGGGAGTCCTTACTAAGGACATCCTGTAAGCTGCAACCTGGAGCTCTGTACACATTCACCAAGCATTACCACTTGCCTATCTTTTCTAAATCCAAAGCTGGATTGACACAGCAGTCTTACAGGGCCTGATTGCCAGCCCTAATGCTCCTTAACTACCTCCACCCTTCCTTAGCTTTGGGAATCAACCCAAATGTGATGACTGCAACAGTGAAACACGAAAAACATAGTACAGATGTTCTTCATGTTTCACTGTTGCAGTCATCACATTTGGGTTATTTGCTTGCAGTAGCCCTCAGTCGGCCTGATTTATCAAAGTCTTGGGTCCTGCATCGGTTGCTGTCTCATCTTCCATGACGTCAGGTAGTCCTGTATAAAGCATGCAGCCGACGCCATTACATCAGTCTTTCTTGCCGTGCGGTGCCCGAAGCAGAAGCAGTTCGCAAGTGCCAGTCGGCCGACTCCTGAAATGTTTGTTTTTGAGTTTCAGAACCGAAATCTTCAACTAAAGCCAAGTACCCCGTTGGGTAAACTTTTTCTTGCTCTAAACCAATGTCAATAATTGTATTTCTTGTGGAAAGCAAATACCTCATAAAGATTTTCATTTGTACTGTATTCCTTGCCTAGGCCCTGACCACGACGTACCTCACTGTCGGTTTTGTACCTTATTTAAACAACAAACTGTTCGTCGTCTGTATATTTGCACTTCTAATTATTTTGGTAGTCTATTCAATTATCCAGATACGGCTTCAGTAAGCCACCTGTCTACTGACATTCTGAAAAAATGCAAAGATAAAGACCGAGACAGGCCGCCTAGGTCCAAAGCTGCTGACGACGCTTCTCCTAAGCTAGTCGCCATTTCGCCGGTACTCAGTGAGGTGCTTTCGCAGCACCTGATACCCAATACTTCAGATTCACAGGCCTCTACTGAGACCCATTCGGAGTGAGAAGCTTTAACTGTGGAACCTGCAGATGTCTCTATCTTGGATGGGTCCAGAGCCGCTGTGCAGGCACTGGCTCTGAGGGTGTATTCAGGCCTACTGACTTGCATATTAAACCGACGCCATCTTCTTCAAGGCCTAAAACTCGATCCATGTCTAGAAATCTGACGCTCAGAACGCATGGTCAGGCCTTTATGCCTAAAAAACAAATGATAAGAATGGCTGAAGACATTATTACTTTAATCAGGGGAAGCCAACCTTCTCCCTCTGAGAGACCTAGGATTGAATTTGCTTATGATTCTCATGATCAATATTCTGAAATTTGTTTCCTCTGATAGGGTTACCACCTGTCACACTTTGCGAGGGACAGTCCCACTTTGGGCAGTTGTGTCCTGACAAAAAATTTAAAAAATTGGAAAATGTCCTGAGTTTGTAGGACAAAATTATTTCCTATATTGTATGTAATAGTTGCATAAAACAGTTATTCTGTATCTAAAATATCTAAATGTTATAAGAAACAGAATAAGCAACTAAAATGTTACAAGAATAAGCTTTTATTTAGGCAAAAAAGTTAAGTTCTGTCCTTTGTACTGACCGTGGGTGTGTGTCGGCCTGTAAAATCTGATGTTTGTACCGAAAATGTCCCACTTTGGCCATTTGAAAAGGTAGTAACCCTGTTCTCTGATGACCAGGATTTACCCTTATCTACCTATGAGGATTCTGATGCAGAGGACTCTATTCCCTCTGCTTCCCCTCCAGAAGATTTCTCTTTTGGTGAAACCATGCATACTCTTAGGGAGCATTTTCGATGGAAAAGCCAGGATTACTCCGATTCTAAAAAAGAGGCTTAGGGATTTCTTACTCCTGTCCCAGCACAGGCCTTTAGATATCCCCCCCTGTACTGAACATGGTGGTTGATGCCTTTTCGGAGTCTAGCTTGGTCCCGGACTCCTTACTTCCTGCTCCCAGAAAACCAGATGGATATTACAGGGTTCCTGACTCTCAAGTTCCTCTTTAAAAATCCTACTGCGGATCCTGAGACCATTTCACAGGGACCCAAGGGCATTAAGGCTACTACTGCCAAAAATCCTACCCCCTCTGATAGAGATTCCAGGGTGCTGGTTAGATGGGGTAAGAAGATATACACTTCTGCAACCTTGGCCATTAGGGCCTTAAACTGCCAGTTTCATATGTTAAAGTATCAGCAACATATTATTGGATTGCTTAAACAGAAAATGATGTTGATTCCTGATTCTGCTGATAAGGGTTTACAGGAGTTAATGCATTCTGCTGAACAGGTTTGAAAACATACTTTGCAATGTGGTTTTGATTCACTAGAAGCATCTTGCAGGGCTGCTGTCACTGGAGCTGTTCTTAGAAGGCATGCTTGGCTTAAAGAGCAATCCTTGCCAGATCATGTTAAAGCTAAATTACTGGATGCTCCCTTAAATCAGGACCGCCTGTTTGACAACAAGGCAGAAGAAGTTCTTAAAAAGATGGAGGAAAAAGCTAAATCTATGCAAACTGTTAAATATTTCTTACAAGTACAATCTCTAAGATTTAGTAAGCATTGGCCCTCTAAGAATTGGTCCTTTCCTGCCTCTTCCAGGCCTTCTCAGTCCAAACCCAGATCCAGCAGAACACCCTAGGCTACAGTCCCAGGGTACGCACAGGACTAAGCAGTGGGAGGCCCCCACTTCCAAATCTGGGAGTAGTTAAACTCCCCCCTATGGTAAACTGTCTCAATGACTTAACTTTGTAAAACTTCCAAGCACTTCTCAACTGACTGCCCTTTTGGGGGGAAAGATTGCTCTACATGAAAAAAACTGGGAACTCATTAACCAGGACAAATGGGTTTTAAATATAGTTCCCCAAAGATACGGATTTCACTTCTACACGTTACCAACCCCAAACGGTTGGTCAGATTTACCCCCCAAATCAGTGGGCATAGGCTCAAAAGCAAGTACTCTCTCAAGCATAAAGGCTATTCAAACTGTACCAGAAGAGGAAAAGGGACAAGGTTTCTACTAAAGACTGTTCCTGGTACCCAGAAAAGACAATTCATGGCGTCCTATCCTGGACCCGTCTACTTTAAACACTTTTTTGGTGATTCCAAAATTCAAGATGCTAACTCTTCACCAGTTGCTTCCTATGCTAGGCAAAGATGCCTGGTTGGCAACACTCTATTTAATGGAAGCATAACTGCACATCCCAGTCAGGGAATCTTGCAGAAGGTACATACGTTTCAAAGCAGGCTACATGCATTATCAGTTCTCTGCACTGCCCTTTGGCTTATCTACTGCGCCCAGGGTTTTCACAAAGTGTCTAGCTCCAGTCATTGCATTTTGCAGGCAAATATTCAAATATAACCATACCTGGACGATTGTCTTATTCAGGCAGAAAGCCAGGACATACTTTTGAATCATCTGGCTTTTGTACAAAGGGTGCTAACTTGCCTGGGGTACACCATAAACTAAAAGAAATCACACCTGGTACCCTGTCAACAAATTATATTCCTGGGAGCAAGCTTGAATACAGCTTCCCAGATGGCTTTCCTCACGCCAGAGAAATTCATTTGACAACCTACTTCAAGCTAGTGGCCACAAACCCTGATATCTGCAAGGCAAATACTGCAAGCCTTGGGGTTCATGGCCTCCTGCATTCTTCTAATTCCATATGCAAGACTGCGTATGAGGAAATACAGTGGTATCTAAAAAGCCTATGGTGTCAACATTCCCAGGGTCTAGAAGCAATCATTCCTATCATACCTTGCCTACGCCTAGAATTCCTTTGGTGGGCAAAGGCCTGCCACCAAAACAAGGGACGGACATTCACTCTACCCCCCTGCCACCCCAACCCTAACAACAGACACATCAGACTATGCATGGGGGGGGCTCACCTGGCAGGGAAGTGCATTCAGGGCAAATGTAACCGAAGTCAAATGCACCTGCATATCAATCAAAAAGAAATGTTAGCTGTACAGAATGCTGTGACAGCCTTCAAGGACCACATTCTTTCAGGACAATTAATGGTAAAGACAGACAACACCACTGTTATATGGTACATAAACAAGCAGGGGTGTACCCATTCTTATCCCCTCTGCAGACTAGCTATGGCTTTGTGGAACACGTCCTTGAGCTACCAAGTGCATCTACAAGCTGAATTCCTGCCAGGAAAACTGAATACACTGGCAGATGGACTAAGCAGAAACCTCATGGACCCACACGAGTGGAAACTGGAACCATGGATTTTCAACATGTTGACAAGCAAATGGGGAGCCCAGATATAGACTTGTTTGCCTCCCCCCAGAACTATCAGTTGGGCAAATTTTGCACAAGGACTCCCCACAAACTGGCTTGGAAAGTGTATGCTCTGTCCTTCAGCTGGAAAAATCAGTTTATGCCTTTCCTCTTCTACCTATGCTCTCCAAAGTACTACTGAAGATCAAACAGGACAAACCAAGGATGATTTTGATTGCACCAGACTGGCCATGCCAACACTGGTACCCCTCTTGCGCAGTGTCACTGTTGGCCCCATGGCACCTGCCTCAGTCTCCTACCCTATTGTCTCAGCAGGAGAACCAGATTCTGCACCCTCTGCTTCAAACACTGAACCTAGCAGCCTGGCTAATTACCTAATCTCTCCTTTACCATCCCTCAGTAAACCAGTAATGGATATCATTTTAGAGGCAAGAAGGCCTAGTACTAGAAAATCTTATGCTGAAAAATGGAAAAGATTCTGTGCCTGGAACCATTCTCAAGGGGCACAGCAGCGCCCAATTTACCTCAGAATTTACAATATTTAACTGAGATGCTTCACAAGGCCCTGTCTTTTTCCTCCATCAAAATTCACGCCTCAGCTATTTCAGCTCATTATAACACAGAACCTCCCCTCTTCTCTCATCCGTTGCTCAAGCAGTTCCTCAGAGGGGTAAAAAATGTAAGACCACCCAGGAGAGCTCCAATTCCAGCCTGGGACCTTAACTTTGTATTGGAGAAACTTGCCCTTCCTCCTTTCGAGCTAGCTGTTACTGCAGATTTAAAATTCTTTTCTTGGAAAATAGCCTTCCTTTTAGCAATCACTTCAACAAGAAGGGTATCTGAATTGCAGGCCCTTATAGCAGTGGAGCCTTTCATCATCTTTCATGTGGATAGGGTGTCCCTCAGAACCAATCCCTCTTTCATGCCCAAGGTGTGGTATCCAGTGTGGCCCTTAATCAGTCCATTCATTTGCTAACCTTCTTTCCTAATCCACAGAAAAAAGGGGAACGGATACTGCACTCCTTAGATGTGCACCGACAACTTAGATTCTACTTGGGCAGGACTAAACCTCAAAGGAAATCTGAACAACTGCTGGTGGCATTTGCTGCAGGGACAGAGGGGAAGGCTTTTTCAAAGCAAACCATTTCTAAATGGATAGGCCATTGCATTCATTTCTGCTATAAGCACCATGGAAAACCTATCCCCCAGGAGATCAGACCTCACTCAACCAGGGCTGCATCTACCTCTACAGCCTTTCTCAGAGGCGTCTGTACCAGGGACGTCCTAGAAGCTGCTACTTGGAGTTCTGTACATACTTTCACCAAGCATTACCATTTGCCAATTTTCTCTAAATCCAGAGCTGGCTTTGCTACTGCAGTCTTGCAGGGCCTTATAGCTGGTCCTAATGCCATCTAAATTCCTCCTCCCATTATTAGCTTTGGGAATCTACCCAAATGTGATGACTGTAACAGTGAAACACGAAGAACATAGTACAGTTGTGTACACCTACCATAAATGTAGATGTTTGAGTGTATTCACTGTTGCAGTCCTGGTTTCCCTCCTTCCAGCCCCCTGACATTTTTTGGCTATAACTCTAACTCTCCTTTACTGTGCTTAAAAGCTTTTTGGTGTATTTGCTTTTTTGTTGGAGGTATAACCTTGTATATTTATAGATTTAATTGCTTCCCATTAGGGGGGCACCTGACATCTGGGGAAAGAAAAACTGATGCAATGGCGTTGGCTGCATGTTTTATACCCCTGATGACCTGACGTCACGGAAGAAGAGACGGTAACCGACGCAGGACTCAAGACTCTGTTAATCAGGACGACTGAGGGCTACTGCAAGCAGATAACCCAAATGTGATGACTGCAACAGTGAATACACTCGAACATCTACATTTATGGTAAGTGTACACTACTGTACTTTTCCTTTGGGCCCAGATTCAGCTGGGAGTCTTGCCTGCTCCATTCCCATCCGGGGCCAAGGAGCATGCAGTCTGCCTTTCTCCCCATCACTCCTCCGATCCAACCCTTTGTTTTGGAGTCTTTGTGTCTGAGATTCCCAGGTATAGAGGGGTTGGTGCCAATGGTCCCTGGTACCTCAAGTCCGATCTTTGCCCTGAGTGGTTTGGCTCTGACGATTTTTTAGCCGACCAACTCTTGGAGCCATAGCCTCTGTGTCGGAGCCGAATGGATGGAGTTGGCTGAGGCTTTTGGGGTCGTCCATTCCTCTTGGCGCCGGTTCCCCCTCTTGGCGCCGGTTCCCCCTCTTGCGGCAGGGGAGGGGTGCAGATTCAATCTTGGCCGTCCTGACTTTGAGGATCCACTCACCCTTGTCGTTCGAAGTAGTGGAGAGGGTTCTCTCTGCTTTTTTCAGACCCTTGTCATTGTCTTCCTCCGAGTCCGTCCTGGCTCCCTCTCTTTCTGGGCTGAAGTCTTCCATTCTGTCCCATCAGAGGCAGCCTGTTGCCAGTTTGCCCCACACGGGAACTACCCTAGGCTTCCGAGTCTTTCCCGGAATTCCCCCCTCGGAAGCATATGTGTAAGAGGAAGCACTTAGACTCCACACCTGAGTCTCTCCCAGATGATACTGACTTGGAGGAAGGGGGGGGGGTTCCCCCTGATCACACCCGGACAATGCCTCCTTTGGGGACATAATGGATATCCTTAGTCAGCACAGTGGGTGGTCTACTCTTAAGCCCAACCCAGACAAACTTGTATTTCTGGAGGCTTTTGGCACAGGACCTTTTACCTCCTAGGTGCCCCACCCCAGATCTCCTTGTAAATCTTTTCATGTAGGGCATGGAAGGAACCGAGTACAGTTGAACCTATCCCCAGACAGCCAGATAAAGTACTTAGCACCCCTTCTGATAAACCTCACTGGTCCATGGGGTCCCCAGTCAATGCCATGGTGGTTGTGGTGGGCACCAATAAGCAACTCCCCAGGAGAGCTGTTCGGTCCATTCTCCAGACAAGGGAGTACCTGGGCGATGGATCATTTTGGGAAGTGGACCTACGCTTGAACCAACATTGCCTTGCGTGTGCTGAACTATTTGGCACATGTAATCGGACTGCAGATGGACTTGGTCAAGGAGGTCGCTGACTCTGACTCAGGGTCCATGTCGGCAGAGGAGAAAGTATTTTTCCTCCTGCATGGCCGCCCTCACTTCCATCTCTAATGCATCCATAAGGCTCCTATCACATGCTACTGAGGGTGCCTCTAGGGCTGCAGGAACAGCCATGGCCATTAGGCAGCATTCCTGGCTCTGGCTTTGTGCTTTTCAGAGCCCTTTAAGGCATCTTTCACTAACTGTCCCTATGGTGATTCCACCTTGTTTGATAAAACAGTTCGTAATACATTAGTCCAGAGCGAGAAGGACTGGAAGACTTTGTCTGCCATCAGGATCCGCTTCTCCAGGAATCTGCATGGTGTCAAGAAGATGTAGTTTTGGAAGTCTCATTGTTCTTTGCACGATGCTCAGGATTCGCCTTCTCGCAAAGGGGGATATGATAGATTCCCTCGTGGCAGAGGGGGGTCTAAAGAACCAAGGGTCTCTGGGTACCTTCTCTGACAGACCCTTCCAGCAACCCTGAGTCTCTGGAGGCAGTCAGGGGACGACTATCTCTGCACCCAGTGACCTGGGAGTCCATTAGAAACGTTTGTTGGGTTCTACAGATCATATCCAGTGATTACTTTATTCCCTTTGTCCATCTCTCCCCCCCCCCCCAAACACTTCCCAGATGTGCCACTGATCAGTGGGAGTTTCCAGGCTGCTTACAAAATGAGTCATGCAGCCTGTCTACCCAGACCAGTCCGGATTTTATTCCTGGTTCTTTTTAGTGCCAAAGAAAATGGGGGGGACTTGACACCCATTCAGGATCTTTCAACCCTGCATTTGTCTGTTGCCAAGACAAAATTCTGGATGGTCACCCTCAATCCATTCTGTCCTTGCAGATATACGACTGGATGTGCTCGGTGGACCTCCAGGACGCATACTATCATATCAAGATGAACAGATGTTCTCAGAGGTTCCTTCGCTTCAGGCTGGGAGTCCATCATTTTCACTTCAGAGCACTCCCGTTTGGGCTCACCACTGCCCCAGAGTGTTCACCAGTGTGCTGGCGGTAGTGGTGGCTCACCTGCAGCTGCAGGGTTTTCAGGTCTTTCCCTACCTGGACGATTGGCTTCTATCTTCTCCCTCCAGGTATTGACTGATTCAGGCCGGGGATCATCTCTTTCAGATTGCTCAGTACCAGGGTATTACCATAACCCTCAACAAGTCTCAGCTGACACTAATATGGTGGTAAAATTGCGTAATGACTTATCCTTAACTCTTCCAAGCCTTGCCCAAGTACTTGCACCTTTAGGAGGGAAACTCGCCCTGCATGCAAAAAACTTGGAAATACATTATCCAAGGCAAATTATTTTTAAACATTGTTTCCTTAGGATACAGATTCCACTTCCACTCACTCCCAACTCTAAGTGGATGGCCAGATTTCCCCCCAAACCAGTGGGCGAAGTCCCAAAAGCAAGTACTTTCTCTCCTCAGCATCAAGGCTATTCAACCTGTCCCAGCAGAACAAAAGGGACAAGGTTTTTATTCAAGACTGTTTATTGTTCCCAGAAAAGAAAACTCCTGGCGTCCTATCCTGGATCTGTCTATTCCCAACACCTTTCTGGTGGTTCCAAAATTCAAAATACTAACTCCAACAGCTGCTTCCTATGCTAGCCAAGGGTTCCTGGCTGGCAACCCTAGACTTAAAAGAAGCTTATCTGCACATCCCCATAAGGGAATCTTGCAGGAAATACCTACACTTCAGAGTAGGCTCTATGCAGTATCAGTTCTCTGAACTTCCCTTTGGCTTATCTACTGCACCCAGGGTATTCATAAAGTGCCTCGCTCCAGCCATTGCATTTTGCATGCAGAGAAGTATTCAGATTTACCCATACTTGGACGATTGCCTGATTCAGCCGGTAAGTCAGGACTTGCTATTACAGCACCTGGCATTTGTAAAGAGACTTCTAACTTCACTAGGATACACCATCAATGAAAAGAAGTCTCACCTAGTACCCTGCCAACAGATTGTATTCCTGGGAGCAAGCTTGAACACAACTTCCCAGATGGCATTCCTCACTCCAGAGAAACAAATTTGTTTGACAAACTACTTCAGTCTACTGGCCACCAAAACCCAGCTGTCTGCAAGAAAAATACTGCAAACCCTGGGATGTTCTTCGTTTTCCATTGCTGCAGTCCTTACTATTGGGTATAGTCCGCATCCAGTCGGCCCGAATACCAGAGTATAAGGCTGACGTCGGCCAGGGCGCATTAGACTGACGCCAGTGCCAGGGTACTAATGCGCATGACCGGCCATATCCTCAGTCTTTTGCCGCGTGGTCCGATGCAGAAGCAGTTTTGCGAGTGCAGGTTGGCGTTCTGAAATATTTCGAAACCGGAGTTTCAGACCGAATCAGAGTTGGCTAAGTACCCGTTGGGAACATTTTGGTTTTTCTTGCCTCAGTATTTAACCGGATGTCAGAAAAAGTGAATAACTGTATTTCTTGTGGGAAACAAATACCTCATAGGGATTACCATACATTGTGTATACCTTGTTTAGGGCCTGCGCACGACGTTGTTGGTTGCCGCTCTTGTGCTAGGTTTAACAAACACACTATTAAGAGGAGGTTAGACTGTGCCAGATTAGTGTTTGGGAAGCGTTGCAATTATAAAATGCCGTCGGATGCTCCGGCGCCCGCCCAAGAAGCGCAAGGACAAAACAGCGAAGCCTAGGGTTGATGAACCGGCAGTCCCGGACGTCGGTTCTTTAGGAGGCTCAGTGGAGCCTGAGGTTTTGCCAGGAGTTTCTATGGAGTCTCAGGCCGAAACTTTACTGTTACAGGATGTACCCTCTCAGGAGGCAGGCCAGGCTGAGGGGGCTTCTCAGGTAACTATTTTTCCCTCTCTTCCCAAAGTTGTTAGAGCCTCTCCTTCTGTTGCCAAAACTTCTTTTAGAGGTAGGCCAAGTTCAGCTTCAGTAGGGGCTTCTCCTAGCATTTCGGGTTCTGTACCTAAGAAACATATGCTTAAAATGGCAGAAGATTTGATTACTATGATTAGAGGTTCTATGGGCCCTCCTGATAAGAGGCCTAGGGTGGAACCAGAGTTTGACAGTTTTGAACAGGGTTCAGGGGCTTCTGAGTCTTCTCATGGAAGATTTGCAGGAGTATCCTCATTATTCTGATTCTGATGTGGATGATGCCACTCCTCTTCTCCTCCTGAGGATTTTTCATTTTCAGAGACTCTGCATTCCATGAGGGAGCACTTTAAATGGGAAGGCCAGGACTACTCTGATTCCAGGAAGAGGCTTAGGGAATTCTTGTTTTACCCCAGCATAGGCCCTTAGCTATACCTCCTGTGTTAAATGTGGTGGAAGATGTTTTGCAGAGGCTTCCCTGAACCCTGATTCTTTGCCTCCTGCTCCTGTTAAACCTGATAGGTACTATAGGGTGCCCGAAGCTCATAAGTATTTGTTTAAGAGTCCTACGGCGAACCCAGACACTGTTTCTCAGGGGCCTAAAGGTGTTAAGGCCTCTGTGGTTAAAAATCCTGTTCCCACTGACAAAGAGGCAAGGGCGTTGGATAGGTGGGGTAAGAAAGTGTATACTTCTTCCACTCTAGCCATGAGAGCGTTGAATTGTCAGTTTCACATGCTGAAATATCAAAATTATCTCCTTTCACAATTGAAATCTAAGGTGGATGCTTTGGCGGAAGGTATTGATTGTAAAGAATTGCTGGATTTAGTTTGTGTCTGAACAAGTGGGCAAGCATTCTTTGCAATGTGGTTTTGATGCTGTGCAGGCCTCCTCGAGGGTGGCTGCCACTAGTTCTGTTCTTCGCAGGCATGCCTGGTTGAGGGATCAAAATTTGGCTGAGCATGTTAAGACAAGGATTTTGGATGCTCCTTTACAGTCTGATGTGTTGTTTGGTTCACCTGTGGAAGCTGTTTTAAAGAAAATGGAGGACAAAGCTAAGTCTATGCAAACTGTTAAAGATTTTTTGCAGGTACAGCCACGAAGTTTAGTAGAAATTGGCCTGCTAAGGGGTGGACATATCCTGCTTATGATTCCCAGTCTAGGGGTAGGTCTAGACGTGGTAGGGGCAGGGCTCAAGGTTCTTTTAGGCCTAGAACAGGGAGTTCACCTGCTCAGACTTCTGGTGAGGGCAGGGGTCAGTCCTTTCGTAAACAAACCCAATGACCTGCCTTTTCAGCTGCCAGTAGATTCTCGTCTGGCAGCTCCTTTGGGAGGGCGACTGTCTCTTTTCAAAGAAAATTGGGATTTAATTACTCAAGACAGATGGGTGTTGGACATCATTCACCACGGTTACAGATTTTATTTCCATACAATGCCCCTTTCAAAGGCATGCCAGACGTTCCTCCTCCACAAAGAAGAGAGGCTCACAAGCAAGTTTCTCAGTTACTCCAAATGGGGGCCATTCAGCCAGTCCCTGTATCAGAAAGGGGCCTAGGATTTTATTCTCGCATGTTCCTAGTACCAAAGAAGGGGAACACGTGGAGACCGATTTTGGATTTATCTCTCCTCAACACTTATCTGGACATTCCCAAGTTCAAGATGTTGACGTTACAACAGCTTTTACCCTGCTGGGCAAAGATCACTGGATGGTAACTTTAGATCTCAAGGAAGCTTACCTTCATGTGCCTATCAGGCTAAGTTGCAGGAAGTATCTGCGGTTCGAGCTGGAGATTCTCATTATCAGTTCTCTGCATTGCCCTTTGGCTTATCTACTGCAGAGTATTCACAAAGGTTCTGGCTCCAGTGATAGCTTACTTCAGGCTACAAGGAATTCAAATCTATCCTTATTTAGACGACTGCCTGCTTCTGGCTCAAGAAAAGGAAGACCTTCTACAGCATCTGGAATATGTTATAGCAGTGCTAATATGCCTAGGGTATTCTGTGAGCGAAATAAAGTCCAGTCTAGTACCCTCTCAAGACATGTGCTTTCTGGGTGTGAGACTGAATACAGCAGCCCAGATGGCCTTTTAACCCCGGACAAACAAATGAGTCTATCACTTTACTTCCATCAACTATCTCATCAGTCCGTGCTGACTGCAAAGACAGTCCTTCAAGCATTAGGGTTCATGGCATCTTGTATTCTGGTGCTTCCCAATGCCAAACTGCATATGAGGAAGTTACAATGGTATCTCAAAATGTATGGACACAGCACTGCCAGGATTTAGACACTGTCATTCAAATAATACCTTGCCTTCAAAGAGAATTTTGTGGTGGGCTCAGGAATGTCACCTAAACAAGGGACTCTCTGTGACCCGGCCAGAGGCGAAGTCAGATTTTAACGACAGATGCCTCGGATTTTGCTTGGGGAGCTCATCTAAATGGAAAGTGGATACAAGACAAGTGGCCTGCCAGACTACAGCATCTACATGTCAACATGAAGGAGATGTTAGCAGTCCAGTTCGCATTACTGGCTTTCAAGGAGTTACTTCTTCCAGGGCAGGTGTTGATTCTAACAGACAACACAACTGTCATGTGGTACATCAACAAACAAGGGGGAACACATTCTTATCCTCTATGCAGGCAAGCAATGATTTTATGGGAGACTGTGCTACGCTTGCACCTAACTCTTCAGGCAAGATTTCTGCCAGGAGCACAGAACTCCTTAGCAGATGTGTTAAGCAGACAAATCATGGATCCCCACGAGTGGAAACTGGATCTTCATGTATTTCAGAAATTGACAGTGTCATGGGGAACTCCAGACATAGATCTGTTCGCTTCTCCACTAAACCACCAGCTGCCACAGTTTTGCACAAAGGGGTTTCATCACACAGCTTGGAAAGTGGATGCTCTGTCTTTCAGTTGGACAAACCTTCATGTGTATGCCTTTCCACCTCTGCCTCTTCTTCCAAAGGTACTGTTAAAGGTCAGACAGGACAGGCCAAGGATGATTTTGATAGCTCCAGATTGGCCTCGCAACACTGGTACCCACTACCACGGAGTCTGGTAAAGAAGCCTCCATGGCCTTTACCTTTGATTCCACATCTGTTATCCCAGAAGGACGGTCATCTGCTCAATGTCAAGCTTCACTCTCTTCATCTGACAGCCTGGCATATTCTGTGTTGAAACACAGCAGGTCTCAACTTCCTCAACAAGTTTTAAATGTGATTATGGAAGCTAGACGACCTAGTACAAGGTAAGTGTACAGAAAAATGGAAGAGATTTTTATTTTGGAGTAAAGCAAAGAATTTGGAGATTTCTGAGCCTAATTTGAGTGTGGCTCTTCAATATCTTACTGAGTTACTGGACAAGGGTCTGTCCTTCTCTTCCATTAAGATTCATGCTGCAGCAATCTCAGCTCACTATGATTGTGACCCACCATTGTTTTCGCATCCTTTGTTCAAGCAGTTTCTTAGAGGGGCAAAGAATATAAGACCCCCGTAAAGCTCCTACTCCTGCTTGGCATCTCAATTTTGTGTTGGAAAAACTTACTCTACAACCTTTTGAGCCTGCGGCTACTGCTGAATTGAAATATTTGTCATGGTAGACTGCTTTTTTGTTGGATATTACTTCTAGAAGGGTGTCTGAGTTGCAGGCCCTTATGGCAGTCGAGCCCTTTTTGATTTTCCATAAGGATAGGGTATCATTACGTACTAATCCTTCCTTTATGCCTAAGGTGATTTCTAGTGTGGCTTTAAACCAAACTATTCATTTGCCTACTTTTTATGCAGACCCCCAAAATAAAGGGGAAAAGATTTTGCATACTTTAGATGTGCACAGGCAATTGCGTTATTACTTAAGCAGGACTAAGGATTTTAGGCAGTCTCAGCAGTTGTTTGTTTCTTTTGCTTTGAGTTCAGGGCAAGCCTGTGTCAAAACAAACTATTTCTAGGTGGATTGGCTTTTGCATTGCATTTTGTTATTCCCATCATGGCAAGGAGATTCCAGCTGGGATTAGGCCTCATTCCACTAGGGCTACTGCCACTTCAACAGCATTTCTACGGGGGGTGGCAACTAAGGATATTTTGGAAGCAGCTACTTGGAGTTCAGTGCATACTTTCTCTAAGCATTATCACCTTCCTATCTACTCTAAGTCTAGGGCTGGTTTTGCCACAGCTGTTTTGCAAGGCATGTTGTCAGCTCCTGCTTCTTTATGATTTGCCAGCCTCCCTTACCTCTGCTTTGGGATTCTACCCAATAGTAAGGACTGCAGCAATGGAAAGCGAAGAACATAGTACAGTTTTGTACCTACCATAAATGTAGATGTTCGAGGATTCCATTGCTGCAGTCAATACCTCCCTCCTTCCCTCTGTGTTTAGGGGTGGTTGTGTAGGTGAGTTTACATGCTTATATTTTTGTATATATTGTTCATGTTTTGGTGCAGGTATTTTGGGCCTTGTCTTTTTAGGGTCTTCTGACATCTGGGGCAAGAAAAGACTGAGGATATGACGCCGGTCATGCGCATTAGTACCCTGACGTACTGACGTCAGTCTAATGCGCCCTGGCCGAGGTCAGCCTTATACTCTGGTATTCGGGCCGACTGGATGCGGACTATACCCAATAGTAAGGACTGCAGCAATGGAATCCTCGAACATCTACATTTATGGTAGGTACAAAACTGTACTTTTCATGGCCTCTTGCATTCTGTTAATTCCATATGCAAGACTACATGTGAGGAAACTTCAATGGTACCTAAAAAGTCTATGGTGTCAACATTCTTAGGACCTGGAAACTATGATTCCTATCATTCCTTGTCTAACGACAGAGTTCCTTTGGTGGGCGGAGGCCTGCAACCACAACAAGGGACTTTCTTTCACTCTACCCCCTGCCGCCCAAACCCTAACAGACTATTCAGACTATGCATGGGGGGCTCACATGGCAGGGCAGTGCATTCAGGGCAAATGGATCCCAAAGCAGATGCACCTGTATGTCAATCAGAAAGAAATGTTAGCTGTACAGAATGCTCTGACAGCCTTCAAAGGCCTTATTCTTCCAGGACAACTATTGGTGAAGACAGACACCACCACAGTTATGTGGTACATAAACAAGCAGGGGGGAACCCATTCCTACCCACTCTGCAGACTAGCCATGGCTCTGTGGAACACAGCCTTGAGCAACCAAGTGCACCTACAAGCTCATTTCCTGCCAGGCAAACCAAATTCACTGGCAGACGACTTAAGCTGAAATCTCATGGACCCACATGAATGGAGACTGGAACCCAAAATATTCAGACTTTTGAGAAACAGATGGGGGACACCAGAAGTGGACCTAATTACTTCCCCTCCGAACCGTCAATTGAACAAATACTGCACCAGAACTCCCCACAGCCAGGCTTGGAAAGTGAGTGCCCTGTCCTTTGCCTGGGAAAGCCTCTCAGTCTATGCCTTTCCCCCTCTGCCTCTCTTCTCGAAGGTTTTACTAAAGATCAAACGGGACAAGCCAAGGACAATCCTTATTGCACTACACTGGCCACGCCAGCACTGGTACCCTCTTTTGCGCAGTTTGACAGTGCTACAACCATGGCACCTGCCTCAGACTCCTTCCCTGCTGTCCCAGCAGGCAGGCCAGATTCTGCACCCTCAGCTGCAGACCCTGAACCTTGCAGCCTGGCTAATCCCCTGAACTCATCACCAGCAACCAGTAAGCAGGTGCTGGATGCCATTCTTGAGGCAAGGAGGCCTAGTACTAGGAAATCCTATTCAGAAAAGTGGAAGAGATTCTGTTCCTGGAGGCAGTCTCAGAGGATGGGCACAACTGTGCCCAGCTTACCTTGTATACTAGATTACTTAACAGAAATGCTCCACAAGGGCCTATCCTTCTCTTCTATTAAGATTCATGCCTTGCCATCTCAGCTCATTATAATAGAGCCACCCCTCTACTCTCATCCTCTGGTAAAACAGTTCCTTAGAGGAGCCAAAAATTTAAGACCCCCCCCCCCAGGAGAGCTCCCAGTCTGGCCTGGGACCTTAATTTTGTATTGGAAAAACTAACACTGCCACCCTTTGAACCGGCTGCGGCAGCACAGTTAAAATTCCTCTCATGGAAAACGGCTTTACTCCTAGCCATCACTTCCGTAAGAAGAGTGTCTGAACTGCAAGCCCTTATGGCAATGGGAACCCTTCATTATCTTCTATGCGGACAGGGTTTCCCTCGGGACTAACCCATCTTTTATGCCCAAGGTGGTATCTAGTGTGGCTTTAAACCAGTCCATTTATTTGCCTACTTTTTTCCCCTAATCCTCAGAATAAAGGGGAAAGAATACGGCATTCTCTGGACGTGCACAGACAGCTTAGATTCTATCTGGACAGGACTAAGCCTCAGAAAATCTGACCAGCCGCTGGTCAGCTTTGCTGCAAGCCCAGAGGGCAAGGCCATTTCAAAGCAAATAATTTCTAAATGGATAGTACATTGCATCCATTTCTGCTACAAGCACCATAAAAAACCTACCCCACAGGGGATAAGAACACATTCCACTAGGGCTTGCATCTTCCTCTACTGCATTTCTCAGAGGAGTCCTTACCAGGGCCATCCTAGAAGCTTCAACCTGGAGCTTTGTACACTTTCACCAAGCATTACCACTTGCCTATCTTTTCCAAATCCAGAGCTAGATTTGCCACAGCAGTCTTATAGGGCCTGATTGACAGCCCTAATGCTCCTTAACTACCTCCACCCTCCCTTAGCTTTGGGAATTAACCCAAATGTGATAACCAACAGTGAAACACGAAGAACATAGTACAGTTGTGTACACTTACCATAAATGTAGATGGTCAAGTGTATTCACTGTTGCAGTCCTGGTTACCCTCCCTCCAGCCTCCCCCCCCCCTTGCTTTTACCTATCCTTTTTGGTTTGGTATATCTTGTATATTGTGTATTTGCTTTTTCCTGGGGGTGTTCCACACCATATAATTGCTTCCTATTTTGGGGGCACCTGACATCTGGGGCAAGAAAAACTGATGTAATGATGTCGGCTGCATGTTTTATACCCCTGATGACCTGACATCATGAAAGCAGCGACAACATCCGATGCAGAAATCCCAAGACTCTGGTATTCAGGCTGGCTGAGGGCTGCCTGAAGGCAGATAACCCAAATGTGATGACTGCAACAAGTGAATACGCTCTAACATCTACATTTATGTTAAGTGTACACAACTGTACTTTTCCCTCCCTCCATCCCCCTTGTGTCTCTCTCTTCCTCTCGCCTTACAGGGAATTTTTGGTATTTACTTTCTCCTGGTCATGGTCTTCCACCATAACCTAGCTCCCTATTTGGGGGCTCCTGATAGGCCAAGAAAAACTGATGTAATGGCGTCTGCTGCCTGTTTTTATACCACTGACGACCTGATGTCAGACCTGGAGTGACAGCAACTAATGCAGAAATACTAAACCTCTGGTATTTTGGCCAACTGAGGCCTACCCCTGGCAGGATAACCCAAATATGATGACTGCAACAGTGAATGCACTCAGAACATCTACATTTATGGTAAGTGTACACAACTGTACTTTTCTGTTCCCGTATCTACTGCTTGGCCCATCTCTGCTAACCTTGAGTACCTCAAATTTTCTGCTGTGTAGAATACAATTTAGTTTTTAATTAAAAAAAAAAAAAAAAAAATTCAGTGACTTGTGAACAAATGTGTGATTTTTTTTTTTTTTTTTTCCCCTGTCCCATTAGGGAAGTGGTGGTTGAAGGCTTCCTTCCTCATCCCTTTGCATTGACGTTGTTTGGAGATACCCTGTACTGGACAGACTGGACTACACACTCTATCCATTCGTGTAATAAAAACTATGGAGACAACCGACGCGAGGTTCACTCCAACATATTTTCTCCAATGGATATTCATGTTTTCAGTCCACTGAGGCAGAAGAGTGGTAAGTTTCATCCTGTTTAACTTTTGGTACTTAAGATAATTTCATTTTTCTTTCGTACTTGTTCCATGTAGTTTAATATATTTTCTTGCTGGTTGCGGATTACTTTTGCCGAATTTATATATTTCAAATAATTAATTTTCGTAGACTTCATTTATTTTCTGTCTAAATTGTGTGTTCCTGTGTGTATGTTACTGGTGTACCTGAATTACTGTTGTATAATGCTTTTGATCTTTTTAAATATGCTGTAGATATTTTAACCAACAGGAATATGGGTTCACAGACTGAAGGTACAGATCCTTGTGTAACTGGATATTTTAAGGGAGTGACAGCTCATTGCTGAAGGAGTTGAAATGCATCATCCTTGTGGTATTCATTGTTGCAGTGCTTAACTTGGGATTCCTGTCTAGAAAAGCATGAAGGCCACCCTGACTTCCAGAGCCGTTCACTGTTCTACCTGCACAGCAGCGGTCTCCCACTTGGATATTATGTCTTTTGTATCAAGGGACATCTACAGGTGCCATCTTCAGATTGTTCTTCCCACAATTTGTTAAACATCATAACATTTGTTTGCGTCGTAAAGTTAGCCTGCTTCCAGAGTTACAAATAACTGTCCCATTGAAGGAGGAAAAATAGTATTTTTCTATCATGTATTTTTCCTGTTGCAGCTGTAGATGTCTGTTTTTCTTACCTCCAGAGTATGACATGCCGTCACCCCCAGTGTTAAATTTAATAAAAGGTCCTTAATGTGCAGGGCAGAATACTTGTCATCCATTAGCTCTTCCTTTGAACCTTCCACATAAGAATATGGGAGAGAAAAATTGGGAGGCTGGTAATATTAACTCTGAGTCTGATACCCCTCTCTCCAAGACTGGAAGATTACCAGTGTAGGCAAGGTACCTTCACATCCCTATAATCCAACACTTGCTGCTGCCAAAGCCTGTTGACATGATTTCCCCCTGAAGGCCACCATGTTATTGGCCTACAGCACATCCTTTCAAGCCAAAACTATCTTGTAATTGAAGTCCAGTGTCCGACACACTAATGCCAGTGCAGGGAGGGCAGTATCTTCCCACTGTTTGTGCACTTTGTGGTCGAAGAAGACCAGGCTTTTGGAATCTACTTGTGAAACAAGACCACAAATGCAGACTGCATTGCCAAATATTCCCTTAAGATGTTCAAGCCAAACAAATTCTGGCTAGCTTGCCATATGTTGAAGTGAGCAGGCCTCAAAGACATTAAATCTATTCCGGTTTGCTTAGGACTGAAATTTTTGAAGTTCAGGCAACCAGTTGAGTATTCAGTGTCAAGGTTCCCTTCTGCAAAATGAGGGAGGGTGTTAACTCCCCAGAGGGTTCAGATATCTCAAGAGTCTGATGTAGTTTCAGATATCTCAGAGTCGGATGTAGAAGAATTGGAATATGTTGACCAAATGTTTTCTTTCTAGTTGTACACCAAGGACACATTGATGATCTTAGTTTTTCACTGTTGCAGTCATCACACTTGGGTTATTTGCCTGCAGGCATCCCTCAGTCAGCCCGAATACCAGAGTCTTGGGATTTCTGCATCTGATGCTGTCGCCTCTTCCATGACTTCAGGTTGTCAGCGGTATAAAACATGCAGCCGACGCCATTACATCAGTCTTTCTTGCCGAGGAGGAGCCCGAAGCAGAAGCAGTTCGCAAGTGCTGTTTGACCGCTAACTGAAATTTTCATTTTTCGAGTTTCAAACCTGAAGTCTTCTAAAGCTATGTACCCTGTTGGGAAACTTTTATTCTTGCTCTAACCAATGTCAGAAAAAAGTTAACAGTTGTCTTGACTCTGGAAAGCAAATAACTCAGAGATTTTCATTCTTACTGCGTCACCTGTTTAGCCATAACTTCAACGAGAAGAGTATCTGAGTTACAGGCACTAATGGCCGTGGAACTTTATTTTCCATCCTGACAGGGTTTCCCTTGGGGCTTAACCCATCCTTTATGCCTAAGGTGGTGTCCAGTGTGGCTCTAAACCAATCCGTTTGCCAACCTTCTTCCCTAATCCTCAGAATAAAGGGGAAAGGATCCTGCACTCCTTGGATGTGCACAGACAGCTGAGGTTCTACCTTGACAGGACTAAATCCTTCAGAAAATCTGACCAGCTGCTAGTCAGCTTTGCTACAGGGGCAGAGGGCAAGGCCATTTCAAAGCAAACCATTTCCAAATGGATAGCACACCATCCATTTCTGCTACAAGTGCAATGGAAAACCTACCTCACAGGGGATCAGAACACGTTCCACTAGGGCTACTTCCACCTCTACAGCATTTCTCAGGGGAGTCCCTACCAGGGACATTCTGGAAGCTGCAACCTGGAGTTCTGTACACACCTTCACCAAGCATTACCACTTAACTATTTTTTCTAAATCCAGAGCTGGATTTGCAACAGCAGTCTTACAAGGCCTGCTAGCCAGCCCTAACACTTCTTGACTGTCTCCACCCTTCCTCAGCTTTGGGTTTCCCCCCAAAGTGTGATGACTGCAACAGTGAAACACGAAGAACATAGTACAGTTGTGTACACTTACCATAAATGTAGATGTTGGAGTGTATTCACTGTTGCAGTCCTGGATGTTCTTCGTGTTTCACTGTTGCAGTCATTACATTTTGGTAATCCAGCTGGCAGGTTGCCCTCAGTCGGCCTGAATTCCAAAGTCTTGGGTCCTGCGTCGGCCGCTGTAACCCCTTCCCTGACGTCAGGTTGTCAGGGGTATAAAAGAAGCAGCCGACGCCATTTTCTTTAGTCTTTCTTGCCGCGCGGTGCCCGATGCAGAAGCAGTTCGCAAGTGCCGGTCGGCCGACTCCTGAGATTTTCGTGTTCGAGTTTCAGATCCGAAGTCTTCATTAAAAGCCAAGTACCCCATTGGGGAAACTTTTTTCTTGCTCCAGACTGATGTCAGAAAAAGTTAATAATTATTTCTTGTGCAAAACAAATACCTCATAAGGACTTTCACTCTTACTGTATTCCTTGCCTAGGCCCTGACGACGACGTTTCTAGTTGTCGGTTTTTATGCTAGATTTAACCAACGCACTATTAAGCGTCGGTACGATTTTGCACTAAGCTATTTTGGGCGCAGATTTAATTATACAATGCCATCGGATAGCCATCCGACTACCGGAGTTCACAAGAAGCGCAAAGAAAAGGAAAAAGGCAACAGGGGTCCAAAACCGACGAAGCTTCTCCTAAGCCAGTCGCTGGTTCTCAGTGAGGCGCTTTTGCAGCCCCTGACGCCCGCTACTTTAGAGTCGCAGGCCGCTACCGACTCCCACGTGGAGTAGGTCAGGCCGCTGGAAGCTCAAGGTATTGGAGCCTCCGAGACTATTCCCTCAGATGGGTCCGGAGCCGCTGAGCAGACATCGGCTTCTGAGGGTGTTTTCAGACCTGAACAATTATACATTAAACCGACTACAGTTTCAAAGGCAAAGACTAAAGCACCTTTAAAGGCAAAGAAACAAGTTCACCAGCCTCATGGACAGGCCTCCATGCCCGAAAAACAGATGCTCAAAGTGGCCGAAGACTTGATTACTTTGATCAGGGGTTCCCATCCCCCACCTGATAAAAGGCCTAGGCAAGAGACAGAATATGAATCTTCAGATCAGGTTTCCATTTCATCTGATTCCTCTTCTGATCAGGAATACTCTCTTCCTCCCTATGAGGATTCTGATGCTGAAGAGTCTATCCCTTCAGCCTCTCCTCCTGAGGATTACTCTTTTGGGGAAACCTTGCATACCATGAGGGAGCATTTCCACTGGGAGAGCCAAGATTTTTCAGAATCTAAGAAAAGGCTCAGAGACTTCCTTTTACTACCACAACCCAGGCCTCTAGCTATTCCACCTGTGTTAGACATTGTAGATGATGTATTTTCAGAGTCCAGTCTGACCCCCTGACTCCTTGCCTCCAACTCCTGTTAAACCGGACAGGTACTACAGGGTTCCTGACTCTCATAAATTCCTTTTCAAAAACCCTGCTGCTGACCCATGAGTCCTTTACTATATGATTGGTAATGGAGTATATTGGTTTTAACCAAGGATCCCAAAGGGGTCAAGGCTTCCGCTGCAAAATACCCTACCCCCTCTGACAGAGATTCTAGGGCATTGGACAGATGGGGAAAAAAGATTTACACTTCTGCTACCTTGGCTATAAGGGCTTTAAATTGTCAGTTTCATATGCTCAAATATCAGCAATATATTATGTCACTGCTTAAACAGAAAATGTTGATAAATTCTGAATGCGCAGAAAACAAAGAAATGCAGGATTTATTGCATGCAGCTAAACAAGTTGGAAAGCATACTTTGCAATGTGGTTTTGATTCTTTGGAGGCCTCCTGCAGGGCCGCTGTTACGGGTTCTGTCATCAGGAGGCATGCTTGGTTAAAAGAATAAAATCTGCCTGATCATGTCGAAGCAAAATTATTAGATGCTCCATTACAGCATGATACCTTGTTTGGTGTTAAAGCAGAAGAGGTGTTAAAGAAAATGGAGGACAAAGCTAAATCTATGCAAACGGTTAAGGATTTCTTACAGGTACAGCCTCCAAGATTTAGCAGACACTGGCCTACAAAGAATTAGTCCTTTCCAGTGTCAGACAGACCACAAAGGGGCAGATACAGACGCCCAAGAGGCAGATCCCAGCCCCAAGGTTTATACAGGTCTAAACAATGGGGTGTTTCTACCTCCAAAAGTGGAGAAGACAAATCACAGCCATACAGGAAACAGTCCCAATGACTTCCCCCTACCTGCACCAAGCACTTGTCTTCTGGCAGCACCTTTAGGGGGAAAACTAGCACTTTTTTCTCAAAATTGGCACACACTAACCCAAGACAAATGGGTCCTAGACATAGTGTCACAAGGCTACAAGTTACACTTCCATACCCTGCCAAGGTCAAACGGTTGGCCAGACCTGCCAAAACATCAATGGGCAGATGCACAAAAGCAAGTCTCATCCCTCATGGACATGAGGGCCATTCAACAAGTACCAGAGCAAGAACAGGGACAAGGATTTTATTCAAGACTGTTATTGGTACCAAGAAAGAACAAGACCTGGAGACCAATACTGGACCTATCTATTCTAAACACGTATCTGGATATACCAAAATTCAAAATGTTGACTCTGCAGCAACTTCTGCCCATGCTGGGCAAGAAGGCTTGGCTTGTGACTTTAGACCTAAGAGGCATACCTGCATGTCCCAATCAGACAAACATGCAGAAGATACCTCAGATTCAAAGCTGGCTCAATGCACTACCAATTCTCTGCACTGCCCTTTGGCTTATCTACTGCACCCAGGGTATTCACAAAGTGCCTGGCACCAGTATTTGCATTCTGCAGACAAAGAGGAATACAAATATATACTTACTTGGACGACTGCCTCATTCAAGCAGAGAACAAGGACATTCTACTACAGCATCTGGCATTTGTAAAGAGATTTCTAACAGGCCTAGGGTACACAGTCAGTGAAAAGAAATCAAAACTAGTACCCTCTCAAGAGAAAATATTCCTGGGTGCAAGCTTAAATACAACTGCCCAGACGGCTTCTCTCACGCCAGACAAACAAAGGCAACTGACTACCTATTTCAACCTGTTGGCAACAAAGGCCCAGTTATCTGCAAGAAAAATTCTGCAGGTTTTGGGCTTCATGGCATGCTGCATTCTACTAATTCCATATGCGAGACTGCATATGAGGAAACTTCAGTGGTACCTAAAAAGTGTTTGGACTCAACATTGCCACAGCCTGGAAACAATAATTACCCTCATTCCCTGCCTGCAACAGGAGTTTCGATGGTGGGCGAAGGCTCGTCACCAGAACAAGGGACAGCCATTCACTTTACCCCCAGCCAGGCAGACTTTAACAACGGATGCATCAGATTATGCCTGGGGGGCCCACATGGCAGGAAGATGTATTCAAGGCACATGGTCCACAAACCAAATGCATCTACATGTCAATCAAAAAGAAATGCTAGCTGTTCAGAATGCCCTGACAGCCTTCAAGGACCTACTTAATCCGGGACAACTACTGATAGACAGACAACACCACGGTCATGTGGTATATAAACAAGCAGGGAGGCACTCATTCTTACCCCCTTTGCAGACTAGCAATGACTTTGTGGGACACAACATTGACTTACCAAGTACATCTGCAGGCACAATTCCTGCCAGGAAAGATAAGTACTCTGGCAGACTAACTAAGCAGAAACCTCATGGATCCCCACGAGTGAAAATTGGATCCACAAGTCTTCAGCATGATAACCAGGAAATGGGGGTGCCCGGATATAGATCTATTTGCCTCTCTTCACAACTACCAACTAAAAAGATTCTGCACAAGGACTTATCACAGACGAGCATGGAAAGTGGACGCCCTAGCTTTCAGCTGGAAAAGCTTAGCACTATATGCCTTTCCCCCACTGCCTCTCATCCCCAAGATATTCCTAAAGGTCAGACAAGAGAAGCCAAAGATGATGCTGATTGCCCGAGACTGGCCCCGCCAGTACTGGTATCCAATCTTAAGGAACTTGTCTCAATGCCCGGCTTGGACCTTGCCTCATATACCTCATCTACTATCCCAACAAAACAATCAGATCCTGCACAGCCAACTAAAGACCTTAAATCTGGCAGCATGGTGGATAATGTAGTCATACATCAATGTAGGATCCCAGTTCAAGTCAGGCAGAGCCCCTCACTGACTCTCTTCAAGAGGAACCTTGACGAGTGGATGGGAGATCATAGGTTTACCCCAGGGGATCACTTCTGTCTCACTACTAGACAGAGGCGCAGTAAACTAACCTAAAAAGGGCACAGTAAAACTCATTTAAAAGGGTGGCAAAAGCCAAACACACTCTGGCTAGGCTTGTAAATGCCCTAGGGCAGATAGCCTAGTATCAACCTATGAACCTATACAAAACGCGCCTCTCACTAAAGCTGTGGTGGATGTCATTTTGGAGGCCAGAAGGCCTAGTACCAGAAAATCTTACGCTGAAAAATGGAAGAGATTCTGTGCTTGGAACCAGGCACAAGGAATTGACACAGCTGAACCAAATATTCCTCAGATTTTGCAATACTTAACTGAGATGCTGGACAAAGGCCTATCCTTTTCATCAATTAAAATTCATGCCTCTGTCATTTCGGCTCATTACAATACAGAGCCACCAATCTTTTCTCATCCTTTAAGGCAGTACCTCAGAGGAGCCAAAAACTTAAGGCCTCCAAAGGAGATCACCAATTCCTGCATGGGACCTCAATTATGTCTTGGAAAAACTCACCCTGCCTCCTTTTGAGCCAAGCAAAACTTGCCACCGCTCACACCTCCGATTCAGTGGTGAATAACCGCTTTGAAAATCCAAATCCGCTGTAGCAAATGTGTCAAAATAGTAACGCTGAACGCCAATGAACGAAAATAATTTATTTAAGCCAAACTCCTCAATGTAGCTTTTCGTCAGTGCTCTGCACCGACTTCAGAATTTAAGAACAGAAAACTCGCGCCATTACAATGGCTTACATAAATGCAATAAAACTAAACATGTGATCAACATGCCCCCCCTCCTCCTTCCACCTAATTTAAAGGTACTGAGCTCACCGAGCATAACTTTAAAATGACAATGATCGCTGCCTAGAATCTAAAATTAAAGTTTTACTAATCATTATGATTGATTACCTCAAACAACCATATATATGCAAAATATAAAAAACATATTCTATACATATATATCTATTATAAATTATTATATTGAAAGATCACAAAAAAAAACAAACATTTTAGACTACATTATTACAAAGTACAAACATTTAAATGCCCACTCTAAGGCATAAAAATGCAACTAAATTACTAACTTATTATCGCTAGTTTTCGTTGTCATTTTTCAGAGCTGTTATTCACCACTGAATCGGAGGTGTGAGCGGTGGCAAGTTTTGCTTAGTCGTGTTTGTTTTTGTTCTTGGTGGTGCAACAGTCCTTTTGAGCCAGCCGCTACAGCTGATATAAAGTTTTATCTTGGAAAACAGCTCTGCTCCTAGCAGTAACCTCTGCAAGATGAGTCTCAGAGTTACAGGCACTCATGGCTGTGGAACCTTTTATCCTTTTTTATCCAGACAGGGTTTCTCTGAGGACAAACCTGACATTTATGCCTAAGGTAGTGTCCAGTGTGGCCCTTAAACTATTCATCTGCCTGCTTTTTATCCAAACCCACAGATTAAGGGGGAGAGAATTCTGCATTCTTTGGAGATGCACAGACAGCTACGCTTCTACTTGAACAGAACCAAAGTTTTCAGAAAGACAGAGCAATTACTAGTGGCATATGCTGCAGGATCACAAGGAAAGGCTATCTCAAAGCAGACTATTTCAAAGTGGATAGGCCACTGCATTCATTTCTGCTACTTATACCATGGAAAGCCAGTGCCTAAGGGCATTAGGCCACATTCCACCAGAGCTGCAGCCACTTCAGCAGCCTTTCTCAGGGGAGTACCAACCAAGGACATTTTAGTGCCAGCTACTTGGGAGTTCATTGCACACCTTTACAAAGCACTATCATCTGCCACTCTACTCTAAATCCAGGGCAGGCTTTGCCACTACAGTTCTGCAGGGTCTCATAGCCGCTCCTAATGCTGTTTAGCTCCAGCCTCCCAACCATAGCTTTGGGAATCTACCCAAATGTAATGACTGCCTCAATGAAACACGAAGAACATAGTACAGTTGTGTACACTTACCATAAATGTAGATGTTCGAGAGTATTCACTGTTGCAGTCCAGGTTACCCACCCGCCATCCCCCTTTCTTCTGATGGAACTTCTCTGATTTATGCAACCTGTGTGGTGTATTTGCTTGTAGATGAAGGTAAAGTTTATATTGGTGCATGCAATTTTATTTATAGATATAAATTTATATAAATTTTGGCTACCCTTTTAAGGGGGGCACCTGACATATGGGGCAAGAAAAACTAAAAATGGTGTCTGCTGCTGATTTTGTACCTCTGATGACCTGACGTCCGGGAAGGGGCGACAGTGGCCGACACAGGACCCAAGACTTTGGAATTCAGGCTGACTGAGGGCAACCTGCCAGCAGGATTACCCAAATGTAATGACTGCAACAGTGAATACACTCTAACATCTACATTTATGGTAAGTGTACACAACTGTACTTTTCATTCCCTCCAACCCCCTGGTTTTCTCTATCCTTTCTACCTGTCCTCATTATGGCAATTTTTAATGGCAGTGGTATTTACTTTTTACTGGTGGTGTTCCACACCATATAATAGCTTTCTATTTTGGGGGCTCCTGACATTTGGGGCAAGAAAAACTGATGTAACGGCGTCGCCTGCATGTTTTATACCCTTGACGACCTGACATCATGGAAGAGGCGACAGCATCTGACGCAGAAATCCCAAGACTCTGGTATTCGGGCCGACTGAGAGCTGCCTGCAGGCAGATAACCCAAGTGTGATGACTGCAACAGTGAATACACTCTAACATCTACATTTGTGTTAAGTGTACACAACTGTACTTTCTTCATATTGCTCACTGCAGCAGTAGTCTGAGCTGCATAGGTTTATGTTCTGCATAAGATGCAACAGCCAGACAGCTTCCAAAACTTCAGGGTATCTTCCATGGGTCCGTATTGTTGAGTCTGAGCTGCTCTGACTAAGACAGGTTTTGGGACCAAGCCCGTTAGTTTGCCTTATGAAGAGTAGCATCCTCCTGGGAGGGCTTTAGAGGTTCCACTGTTGGCTGATGCTGGTCCATTGTTTGGCAGGTACATTCTTTCAGGGGAAAATAACTTCCGCATTACTTTAGGTGTTTGTTTTTCAGAAAAAAAATATCTTTAATCCATGGAAAAGTATTTTTATCGACTATCCCATGACTTTTGTGTACTTTGTCTTGTATGTAATTTTTGTGTGTGTGTGTGCGGACAATACCAGAGGGTACCAGTCTTATTGGTCGGGGGTTAGTCATGTCTTCTGTGGCTGTTGGGGTCCCCTAAGTGGACAAGGGAGAGCCACTCTTGTTGGTCATGGTAAAATGGACAAAGAATGTGCCCCTGCTTAAGTAGAATGCAGTGGCCATCCCTGGGGAAGCTCTTGGTAGAGTTACTACGCTCTTTGCTTCTCTTTCCTTTTAAAAAGAGATTACAAACTAAGCATGTAATTTCTCCTGTGTCAGATTCTGTAGCAAGGGGGAGCTAGATCTTGAGCTCTTTGCAGGCTAGCCATGTTACATGGGATATAGCTTTACAGCACAGTAGTCCTCTACTGGCATCTTAAATTCCACCATAGCATAATTGTGTGGCAGGCAAGCTAAGGGGAGCCAAAGCACACATTCATGAATGGAAACTGGATCAGGGGTCTTCCAAGATTTGACCCATCTGTGGGAATTCCTCAGTAGACCTTTTTTTACCTCCTCTTTAAGCAATCAAGTGGTAAAATTATGTTCAAGGACTCCAGGCAAGAAGGCCTGGAAGACAGATGCTTTTTGTTTTTCCTTGGATGGGAATACTTATGTATACTTTTACACCCTTTCCACTGATATCTGGGGTACTTCTGAATATTCAGAAGGAATCTTTGTGGTCGACTCCTTTCTGGCTCTGGCAGCAGTGGTTCTCCCTTCCTTCTTTTGGAATTCGCCAGGGGCAATTGCTACAAGCTTCCCCAGAGACTGGATGTACTCGCACAAGAACCATTTCATACATCGTGACCCTCAAACTGCAGCAGACTGCATGAGTGATAGGATCTTAATACCTTTTAAGCACCTATTTTCTGAGGATGTGCAGCAGGTAGTAATGTAGGCAAGAAAGCCTGCTACAAGAAGATCCACATATAAGCAAATGGAAAAAGGTTTCTTGTGGGTGCCAACAAAATAACCAGCACCTATTCAGTAGTGTTTCTCTGGATGTTCTTCGTGTTTCACTGTTGCAGTCATTACATTTGGGTAATTGCTGGCAGGTTGCCCTCAGTCGGCCTGAATTCCAAAGTCTTGGGTCCTGCGTTGGTTGCTGTCTTCTCTTCCATGACGTCAGGTAGTCAGGGGTATAAAACATGCAGCCAACGCCATTTTCTTTAGTCTTTCTTGCCGTGCGGTGCCCGGAGCAGAAGTATTTCGCAAGTGCTGGTCGGCCGACTACTGAAATATTCGAGTTTGAGTTTCAGAACCGAAGTCTTAAGTAAAGCGAAGTACACCATTGGGGAAACTGTTTTATTGCTTTTTACCGATGTCAGAAAAAGTTAATAATTGTATTACTTGTGGGAAGCAAATACCTCATAAGGATTTCCATTTATACTGTATTCCTTGCCTAGGCCCTGATCACAACGTGCCTGGCTGTCAGTTTTGTGCTAGATTTAACCAACGCACTATTAAGCTTCGGTATATTTTTGCATCAAAGTATTTTGGAAACAGATTTAACTATCCAGAAATGTCGTCTGATAGCAATCGGACTACCGGAGTACATAAAAAACGCAAAGAAAAGGACAGAGAAAGACAGTCGAGATCCAAAACCGACTAAGCTTCTCATAAGCCAGTCGTCTGTTTGCCGGTACTCAGTGAGGCGCCTTCGCAGCCCCTGATGCCCACTACCTTCAAGTTGCAGGTCTCTACTGACACCCATGTGGAGTCCAGCATGCCGCAAGATACTCAAGGTATTGGACCGACGGATGTATCTCCCTCAGATGGGTCAGGAGCCGCTGAGCAGGCACCGGCTTCTGAGGGGTGTATTCAGACCTCAACATTTGTACATCAAACCGACGACAGCTGCAAAACCAAAGACAAAAGCAACTTCTAAAACTAAAAAACTGACGCATGAGCCACGTGCACAGGCCTCCATGCCTAAAAAACAGATTATCAAAATGGCTGAAGACCTTATCTTGATCAGGGGTACCCATCCCCCTCCAGATAAGAGGCCTAGGCAAGACATTGATTATGAATCTTCAGATCAGGTTTCTATTTCTTCTGATTCATCTTCTGTTCAGGAATTATCTATACCTCTCTATGAGGATTCTGATGCTGAGGAATCTATTCCATCTGCATCTCCTCCTGAGGATTATTCATTTGGAGAAACATACTTTGAGGGAGCATTTTCACTGGGAGAGTAAAGACTTTTCTCAGAATCAAAAAAAGAGGCTCAGGGAGTTCCTTCTCCCTCAGCACAAACCTTTAGCCATTCCCCCAGTTTTAGACATTGTGGATGATGTGTTTTCAGAGTCAAGCTTGACCCCTGACTCCTTACCTCCCGCTCCCAGTAAGCCTGATAGATATTACATGGTCCCTGACTCTCATAAATTTTTATTTAGGAACCCTGCTGCTGATCCTGAAACTATTTCACAGGGACCAAAGGGAGTTAAGGCCTGAACAGCAAAAAACCCTACCCTCTCTGACAGGGATTCAAGGGCACTGGACAGATGGGGGAAAAAAAGGTTTATACATCTGCAACCTTGGCAATCAGGGCCTTAAACTGTCAATTTCATATGCTTAAGTACCAACAACATGTTATAGGATTGCTGAAACAGAAAATTATGTTGAGTTCAGAATGTGCCGAAAATAAAGAATTGCAGGAATTATTGCATGTAGCTGAGCAAGTTGGAAAGCATACTTTGCAATATGGTTCTGATTCTTTAGAGGCCTCCTGCAGGGCTGCAGTTACTGGATCTGTGATTAGGAGGCATGCCTGGTTAAAGGAACAAAATTTGCCTGACCATGTTAAAGCTAAATTGCTAGATGCACCTTTACAGCATGATTCTCTGTTTGGTATTAAGGCAGAAGAGGTTTTAAAGAAAATGGAAGACAAGTTAAGTCTATGCAAACTGTTAGACTTCTTACAAGTGCAGCCACCCAGATTCAGTAGACACTGGCCTACAAAAAAAAAAATGGTCCTTTCCTGTCTCAGACAGAGCACAAAGGAGCAAATCCAGGCGCCCTAAGGGTTCCAGATACCAGGCGCAAGACTCTTACAGGTCAAAGCAATGGAGCACATCCACCTCCAAATCTGGAGGAGATAAGGCTCAAACCTACAGAAAGCAATCCCAATGACTTCCCTCTGCCTACACCAAGCACTTATCTTTTGGCAGCACCCATAGGGGAACATTAGCACTTTTTACTCAAAATTGGCAGTTAATAACCCAGGACAGGTGGGTACTAAACATCGTATCACAGGGATACAGATTCCATTTCCACACTCTGCCGATGACAAATGGTTGGCCAGATCTACCAAAAAATCAATGGGCAGAGGCACAGAAACGGGTTACGTCCCTCATGGATAATGGGGGCCATTCAAACAGTACCAGAACAGGAAAAGGGCAAGGTTTTTACTCAAGACTGTTCTTGGTAACCAGAAAGGACAAGGCCTGGCGCCCAATACTGGGTTTATCGATTTTGAACACGTACCTGGACATTCTAAAATTCAAAATGCTCACTTTGCAGCAGCTTCTGCCCATGCTGGGCAAGAATGCTTGGCTGGTGACTTTAGACCTAAAAGAGGCATACCTGCATGTCCCAATAAGACAGTCGTGCAGAAGATACCTCAGATTCAAGGCTGGCTTAATGCATTACCAATTCTCTGCACTGCCCTTTGGCTCATCTACTGTGCCCAGGGTCTTTACAAAGTGCCTGGCACCAGTAATTGCATTTTGCAGACAAAGAAGTATACAAATATATCCTTATTTGGACGACTGTCTCATTCAAGCAGAGAACAAGGACACTCTTCTACGACACCAGGCGTTTGTGAAAAGGATTCTAACATGCCTAGGGTACACAATAAACGAAAAGAAATCACAACTGGTACTCTCTGAAAAGATAACATTCCTGGGTGCAAGCTTGAATACAACTGCCCAGATGATTTACTTCAGCCAGACAAACAAAGGCAACTGACTGCTTACTTCAAACTGATGGCAACAAAAACCCAGTCTTCTGCAAGACAAATTCTTCAGGCTCTGGGCTTCATGGCGTCCTGCATCCTACTAATTCCATATGCAAGACTGCATATGAGGAAACTTCAGTGGTATCTAAAACGTTTATGGAGTCAACATTCACACAGTCTAGAAACAATGATTCCTCTCATTCCCTGCCTGCAACAGGACTTTCTATGGTGGGCAAAGGCCTGTCACCAAAACATGGGACATCCCTTCACTCTACCCCCTGCCAGCCAAACCTTAACAGATGCATCAGATTATGCCTGGGGGGGCCCACATGGCAGGAAGATGCATTCAGGGCATATGGGCACCAAAACAAATGCATCTACATATCAACCAGAAAGAGACGCTAGCTGTTCAAAATGCCCTAACAGCCTTCAAGGACTTACTTCATCCATGACAACTACTGATAAAGATGGACAACACCACAGTCATGTGGTATATAAACAAGCAAGGGGGCACACACTCATACCCCCTTTGCAGATTAGCCATGGCACTGTGGGACACAGCTTTGACCTACCAAATAGATCTTCAAGCTCAATTGCTGCCAGGAAAACAAAACACTCTGGCAGACGATTTAAGCAGAAACCTTATGGATCCTCACAAGTGGAAACTAAATCCACAAGTCTTCAGCATGATAACAGAGAAATGGGGGAGCCCAGACACAGATCTATTTGCCTCTCCTCAAAATTATCAATTGAAAAGATTCTGCACAAGGACTTAACACAGACCAGCTTGGAAAGTGGGTGCCCTAGCCTTCAGCTGGAAAAACCTATCAGTTTACGCCTTTCCTCCTCTCCTTCTTGTACCCAAGGTCCACCTAAAAGTCAGACAAGAGAAACCAAAGATGATATTAATTGCTCCAGACTGGCCCCACCAATACTGGTACCCAGTCCTAAGGAACTTGTCTCAATACCCAGCTTGGACCTTGGCTCAAAGACCACAACTACAGACCCTGTACCTGGCAGCATGGCTAATCGTGTAATCATGCAAACGACACCTCTCAGTAAAGCTGTGATGGATGTCATTTTGGAAGTTAGAAGGCCTAGTACTAGAAAATCTTATGCTGACAAATGGAAGAGATTCTGTGCTTGGAATAGAGCACAAGGAACTGATACAGCAGAGCCACATCTTCCTCAGATATTACAATACTTAACTGAGATGCTTGACAAAGGGCCTATCTTTTTCATCAATCAAGATCCCTGCCTCTGCCATTTCAGCTCATTACAATACAGAGCCACCAATCTTTTCTCATCCTTTAATAAAGCAGTATCTTAGAGGAGCCAAAAATTTAAGGCCTCCTAGAAGATCACCATTACCTGCATGGGACCTCAATTACGTGTTGGAAAAGCTCACCCTGCCTCCATTTGAACCAGTTGCTACCGCTGATATAAAGTTCATATCATGGAAGACAGCTCTGCTACTAACAATTACTTCAGCAAGAAGAGTTTCAGAGCTACAGGCCCTCATGGCTGTAGAGCCTTTTATCATATTTTACCCTGACAGGGTGTCTGAGGACAAATCCTACTTTTATACCTTAGGTGGTTTCCAGTGTGGCTCTTACTACTTGAGCAGGACTAAAGCTCTAAGAAAAACTGAGCAATTACTAGTGTCATGTGCTGCAGGATCAGAAGGAAAAGCTATTTCAAAGCAGACAGTTTCAAAGTGGATAAGCCACTGCATCCGTTTCTGCTACTTACACCATGGTAAACCTGTGCCCAAGGGCATTAGGTCTCATTCCACCAGAGCTGCAGCTATTTCAGCAGCCTTTCTCAGAGTACCAACCAAAGACATTCTAGAGGCTGATACTTGGAGTTCTGTTCACACTTTTACAAAGCATTACCATTTGCCTCTCTACTCTTAAGTCCAGTGCAGGCTTTACCACTGCAGTGCTGCAGGGCCTTATAGCCGCACCTAATGCTGTTTAGCTCCAGCCTCCCAACCATAGCTTTGAGTTTCTACCCAAATGTAATGACTGCAACACTGAAAAACGAACATAGTACAGTTGTGTACACTTACCATAAATGTAGATGTTCGAGTGTATTGACTGTTGCAGTCCAGGTTACCCTCCCGCCCACCCCCCTGTCATTCTACAGTTTATCTTTCCTTCTCTATCTCCTACAACCTATGTGGTGTATTTGCTTGTAGATGAAGGTAAAGTTTATTTTCATGCATGTGTGTATGTGTGTGTGTATATATATATATATATATATATATATATATATTTTTTTTTGTATCTTTTTGGGAGCACCTGACATCGGGGGCAAGAAAAACAGAAAATGGCATTGGCTGCATGTCTTATACCCCTGATGACCTGACGTCATGGAAGAGAAGACAGCAACTGACGCAGGACCCAAGACTTTGGAATTCAGGCCGACTGAGGGCAACCTGCCAGCAGATTACCCAAATGTAATGACTGCAACAGTGAATACACCCTCTTAACATCTACATTTATGGTAAGTGTACACAACTGTACTTTTTACAGTACTTGTGACAGTATCCTGCGGCCTGTCATACGCCTCTATCAAAGTTTGACTGCTGTTTCAGCATGTCTGTCCATGAATTCCCCTCTAAATGCATTCTCCTGTGGCAATGTTTTGGAAAGGGGTGCTACATAATAAGCCTTCCAGAAAATGGTTGGCTCCTCCTTGGGATCTTAATTTTGTGTTAGAGAAGCTAACACTTGGTCCATTTTAACCAGGTCATCTGACATGAGGTTCTTAACACGGAAAATACTTTTACTGATTGCTCTGATATCTGCAAGAAGAGTATCCGAGTACCAAATTCCTCTCATTTTTCAAGAGAGACTAGTTTGTTTTTTTTTTATATTTTTTGACTGGGAAAGTCCGACTGGGGTGGATATCCTTTTTCCGATGAGGCTTAGGGAGAAAAGCTTTAGTATTCATATACAGACAATACACAGTATATTTTCATTTTCCACATTGTATAGAAATTCATCTGGGTTGCATGTACATTTTGCTTACATAACACTATTAACAGATGATTAATGCTAACCTTATATCGTACAATTTGTGACTGTAGGAAGAGGAGAAAACTGAGATTACCTGTGCATTTGCATTAAGGTTGTAGTAGACTGAAATACAGAGAAAAGCAAGGGGAGACGACGATTGACATTTAGGTTGAAATTAGTAAGTGGTATGATGAGGGAGGATGAGGATTAAGTAGAAGTAGGTAGTTAAATATGTAACAGGTTAAATATTTAACAGTAGTAGATAAAATAGAAAGTATAATCATATGGGAATTTAGTACAGAACAGCTATAATTTTGTCAGAGGTATTGCAGATTGTATTTTCTTTAGGGTGTAAAATTATCCAGATGTACAGCAAGAGTAGAACCAAGTGCCTTGCGGATGCGGTTTGGCAGACCTTTAAAGCATTTGTTTCTGTAAGTGTTAACTCCAGTGGGATGGAGTTCCACAATTTTGAGAGAGTGTGAGAATAGAGTAAGATTCCAGCAGAGTTTTTTTTTTTTTGTTTTTTTTTTTTTTTTTTTTTTTTGGTTAGTTACAGCTAGGAGATATTTGCTATTGAAGATTCTCATTCTGTTGCTATATGGCAATAGTGTGCTTTTTTTTTTTTAAAGAGGGGCACCTATATGGTTGTAGATAGATTTTGTGGGCATTGTTGAGTTGAAAGTAGGTTAGCTAATTTGGGAGTTCTAGCAAATTTAGATCCTTTAAGGCTGTGCAGTGGTGGGTTTCATGAGATGAATATGTGGTGAATCTTGCTATTTTATTATACCATGCATCAGGTTTAGGTTTGAGGGTGGTGGTGAGGTTAGTGAGGATATTTGATGCATACAGTGGGGAAATGGGAGTAGGTAAATTGCTGCTTTGGATGCCCTCTGTAAAGGGAGTCTAGTTTTTTGTGTGTAGTTTTGATAGTTTGGAGAATATGTTGGTTGCATTTGAGTTTGTCATCTAGGAGTACTCCAAGTAATTTGCCTTCTGTCAGTTTGTTTTTTGTATTGTCATATGAGACGGTATGGAAATTGGATTTTTAAGTATTAAACTGTTTTGGTAAAAAGAGCATTAGTTTAGTCTTTCTTGCATGTAGGAGTAGGTCTGCAGTGCCTAGCCAGGATGCGACAGGTGACTAGGATTCTTTTGTGATTGTGTAGAGGATTTGTAGTGTTGAGGCAGAGCAGATGAGGGTTGCAACATCTGCATACTCAACTATATTTGCTTTTTTTTTTTAATGGCAATTTGGAGCTTGTTTGCAAATATGTTAAATAGAAGTGGGCCCAGTATTGTTTCTTGTGGGATTCCAACTGTAACAGGAAGGAAATTGAGTTTTTATTTCCATTTTACTGAATGTTGTCCATTTGTGAAATGGCTATGAAACCAGGTGAGACATGATTTGTTTAAACCTAGGGAGGAGAGACTGTGTGCAAACTATATTTTTTATGCCTATCAAATTAAAAACCTACTGAGCCCAATGTTAAGGTTCCAGAGAACTTTCACATGAGCTTGTTCAGCAGTAAGTGTGTCTTTCAGTTCCCGGTTAGGGGTCGCCACAGCGGAACTCCGGTCCGCTAATGATTGGCAGTTGTTTTTTACGTGCCGAGTTGCCAGCCCTGACGCACAACCTTCAACGAAGGTATGCCCATTCGTGCATGTCTCCACACAGAAGACGCTCTAGCTGAGAGTCGAACCGGGCAGAGTCTTACTGTGAGGCGACAACGCTACCGCAGCACCACCACCACGGATTATCTTAATTTCCTTTATTACAAAAACCCACATATGTGGGAGACTAGGAAATCTAATCTTCATAAACAGTAGAATCATACATTCTTTATACCTTTTTCCTGATTTAAGTGGCATTATTGTATCTATCTTAGAACAACCACTGACCAATTAAAAGTGAACACTACAGCATTAATTTTGCTAATATCTCTTGACACCTTCTTTATGACTTTGAGTTCTGAATTCCGTAATGGAACTTTCAGCAAATGACAGAAGTTTTCAGATTTCTGACATGCCGGCAGTTTCTGATATTTGTCAGGAAGTAAATCCTCAGATACATATTAAATAAACACTCAAGAATCCATCCTGTAATGAAAGTATATTAAAATGAAATACGCACACACTTAAAATTTTTCCTTTTTAGTATTACTCACCCCATTTGATGCTTTTAAAGCATCACCGAAATCATAAATACTTATGGCTAAGTAGTGATTACAGAACTTCAGATGAATGGACACTTTTATCACTTGCTGTCAGACGCACTTCACATGCAGTTTCATTCTGTTCCTGACATGAACCATTTTTATGCAGTCTTTTCAAAAATTTAGTCTCATTAGCAATAAGAACATGCCTACGTCTTGATGGAACAAAAATGCAATCTGAATACTGTAAATGTTTAGATGATCGTGTTTCACTGTTGCAGTCATTACATTTGGGTTATCCCTGCCAGGGTAGCCCTCGGTCAGTCCGAACACCAGAGGCTTAGTATTTTTGCGTCTGTTGCTGTCGCTTCAGGACTGACGTCAGGTCGTCAGTAGTATAAAGTAAGGCAGCAGACGCCATTACATCAGTCTTTCTGGCCGAGGAGCCTGATGCAGAAGCAGTTCACACGAGTGCCAGTCAGCTGCTACCTGAGTTTCATCTTCCGAATTGAAGCGGAAGTCTTTTAAAGCTAAGTACCCTGTTGGGGATCTTTTTCCTTGCTCTAACCGATGTCTGAAAAAGTTAATTATCTCGCCTGTGGAAAGTAAATACCACACCGAGACTTTCATCCTTACTGCGCCACTTGCTTAGGCCCAGACCATGACATCCCTCGCTGTCACTTTTGTGCTTTGTTTAGCACCAGAACTATATATCGTCGGGCCCTTTTTGTAGCTAGATATTTTCACTTACAGTCCTCTAATTCCGATGTGGCTTCGGTAAGCTATCAGACAACAGATCTTCTGAAAAAACGTAAGGATAAAGACAGAGACAGACCGCACAGGTCAAACCTACCAACAACGCTGCCGTTAAGCTAATAGTCAGTTCTCTGGTCCTCAGTGAGGCGCTTTTGCAGCCCCTGATGCCCATTTCTGTGGATTTGTATTCCGCTACAGAGACCCTTTCGGAGTCTGGTATGCCGCAAAACTAGTCGACTAAGGATCCTGCGGTTGTCTCTACCTTGGATGGGTCCAGAGCTGCTGAGCAGGCACCAGCTTCCGAGGAAGTACTTCACACTACCGATTCTCGACACGAACTGACTTCTTTCGCATATACCGTTCTTTCAAAAACTACAGAGTTTCTAAGGCCCAGGGTATGAACCACATCCAAGAAACTGACTAGTCAATCTCAGACACCTGCTTCCTTGCCTCAGTCTTCTCAAATGCTTAAAATGGCGGAAGACCTTATCCTGCTGATCAGGGGAAGCCAAACTACCCCTTCCAAAAGAGAGATCTGTCCCCAGTAGTTTTGTCTGAACAGGAGTCTGATGACTCTGATGCATCTGGATATGAAGACATGCAACCCCTCTCTGCTTATGAGGATTCTGATGCAAAGGATTCCATTTCTTCAACCTCTCCACCCGAGGACTTTTCCTTTGGGGAAACCCTTCATACCTTAAGGGAGCGTTTCCAGTGAGAATGTCAGGACTACCCTCAGTCTAAAAAGAGACACTGAGGATTCTTAGATCTTCCACAGCACAGACCCCTGGCCATTTTCCCCCAGTCCTGGATGTTGCGGACGATGTTTTCCTGGAGTCCACTTTGACTCCCGACACCCTCCCTCCTGCTCCCAGAACACTTGATGGGTATTAGTCCCTGACTCGCACAGATTTCTTTTCAAAAATCCTACTGCTGACCCTGAGGTAATTTCTCAAGGACCTAAAGAGTTAAAGCAAGCTCTGCTAAGAATCCCTCCCCCTCAGATAGGGATTCCAGAGCACTAGACAGATGGGGTAAAAAAGTATACACCTCTGCTACTCTTGCTATCAGAGCACTAAATTGTCAGTTCCATATGCTAAAATTTCAGCAACTTACCTTGGAACTCCTCAAACAAAAAGTGTCGTCTTTTCCTGCTTGTGCAGAATCTAAAGAGTTACAATAGTTAATGCATTCTGCAAGTCAAGCAACTAAGCACAACTTACACTGGTTTTGACACCCTAGAAGCTTCTTGCAGGGCAGCAGTCACCGGTTCCATCCATAGAGGGCATGCTTGGCTCAAGGAACAGCCCTCGCCTACAGCATGTTAAATCTACATTATTGGATGCACCCTTGCACAAAGATAACTTATTTGGCACCAAGGCAGAGGAGATCTTAAAAAAAACGGAAGAAAAAGCTAAATCTATGCAGACAGTTAAGGATTTCCTACAGGTCTAGTCACCCAGGTTCAGCAGGCATTGCCCCTCCAAGCACTGGTCCTTTCTTGCTCCCACCAGGTCAGTTCAGCCCACACCCTGAGGAAACACTCCCCAGACAGCAGCCACAGGGAATGCAGAGATCAAAGCAGTGGAGTTCCTCCACTTCAAAACCAGGTAGTTCAAAGCCCCACCCCCTCATGGTAAGAACTCACAATGACTCTCCTCCACCACCCCCTTCTTCTGCCCACCTGCACTTACCCCTCGGAGGAAAGCTCTCCTTTCACACAAGCACCTGGGCCTCCATTACCAGTGACTGCTGGGTCCTCAACACAGTGTCCCAGGGATACAAATTTTCTTTCCACACTCTTCAAACCTCAAAAGGGTTCCCAGGTCTACCTCCAACCCAGTGGGCAGAGGTGAAAAAGCAAGTCCTTTCCCTGCTCTCTATGAGGGCAATAGAGCATGTTCGTGTAGAACAGCTAGGCCAAGATTTCTACTCAAGACTTTTTCTGGTACCCAGAAAAGAGGGCACCTGATACCCCATCCTCTATTCTAAACACCTTCCTGGTGATACCAAACTTCAAAATGCTCACCCTCCAGCAACTGCTACCCATACTCTCAAAGGATGTTTGACTAGCCACCCTAGACCTAAAAGAGGCCTTCCTCCGCATTCATATTGGGGGAATCATGCAGGAAATATCTGCATTTCAAAGCAGGATCTCTGAACTTTCAGTTCTCTGCACTTCCCTTTGGCTTATCTACTGCTCCCAGAGTTTTCACAAAATGTCTGGCTCCCGCCATTGCCTTTTGCAGACAAAGGAATATCCAAATTTATCCATACTTAGACTGCCTAATTCAGGCAGACAGGAAAAGCTGCTCAAGCATCTGACCTTTGTAAAGTCCCTACTGGGCCTCCCTAGGGTACATGATCAACGAAAATAAATCCAAACTAGTACCCATCCAAAGGATTGTGTTCCTGGGAGGCAAGCCTGGACAGAGCATCCCAGATGGCATTCCTTACATCAGAAAAGCAAACTTACCTGACTGCCTACTTCTCTGTTAGCCACCAGACCCCAATTATCTGCAAGGAAAATCCTGCAAGCTCTGGGGTTCATGGCATCTTGCATTCTACTCATTCCGTATGCCAGACTGGATATGAGGAAACTTCAGTGGTACCTAAAAAGCCTTTTTGTCAACACTCTCAAGACCTGCAAACTCTTATACCAATGATACCTTGCCTAGGGAAAGACTTTCTTTGGTGGGCAGCAGCATGCTCCCACAACAAGGGACTAGCTTTCCTCACCCCCCCCCCTCACCCAGAACCTCACCACAGATGCATCATGGAGCCCACAGCATATCCGTCTGCACATCAACCAAAAAGAGATGTTAGCTGTCCAGCATGCATTGACAGCTTTCAGGCCCCTTCTCTCCCCAGGGGCTCTCCTGATCAAAACAGACAGTACCACTGTGATGTGGTATATCAACAAGCATGGAGGGACTCGCTCCTACCCTCAATGCAGGCTGGCCATAGCCCTTTGGCGCACACAGCCTCTGCCATGCAACTCCACCTGTTAACACAATTCCTGCCAGGCTCTCTCAACTCTCTGGCAGACCACTTAAGCTGAAATCTTTTGGACCCACACGAATGGCAGCTAGACAAAAGAACCTTCACCTTAACTCAAAAATGGGGCACCCCTAACGTCGACCTCTGCCTCCCACACCAACCATCAGCTCAGCAAGTTCTGCACCAGGGAGCATCACTCCATGGCTTGAAAAGTGGATGCCCTATCCTTCCCCTGTGTCAATCTATCGGTCTATGGCTATGCATTTCCAGAACTACCTCTCATTACCTGGATACTGCTCAAAATATGGGAGGAAAAACCAAGGACAAGTCTGACTGCACCAGACTGTCCTTGCCAGTACTGGTACCCACTTCTGCGCAGCCTGTCCCCACTGCCACCATGGCATCTCCCTCAGATCCCAACCCTCCTGACCCAGAGGGAAGGAGAATTCATGCATCCCCAATTGCAGATCCTCAGTTTGGTAGCCTGGATGATTTCCTGACCACTGATCAATCTGCCAACCTCAGTAAACAGGTTCTAGATGTTTTATGTGAGGCTAGACGCCCTAGCACTAGAAAGTCTTATGCTGGCAAATTGAAAAGGTTCTGCACTTGGATTCAGGCTAAGGGAGCCGATACGGCACAGCCCTCCCTACCTCTCCTCCTGGAGTGCCTAACTGACCTGCTACACAGTGGTCTCTCCTTTTCCCCTTAACATTCATGCCTCTGCTGTGTCTGCTCATATCCACACTGAGCATCCCCCTTTTCTCACACCCCTTGATCAAACAATTCCTAAGAAGGGCTAGCAACTTTAGGCCACCCAGAAGAGCACCTACCCCAGCTTGGGACCTTAACTTTGTGTTGGAAAAAGTCACCCTGGCCCCCTTTTGAACAAGCATCTTCAGCAGAGTTAAAATTTCTTTTGGAAGACCGCTTTTCTTCCGGCCATCACTTCAGCCAGAAGAGTCTCCGAGTTACAAGCACTCTTGGCTGTGGAGCCCTTCATCATCATCCATGCTGACAGGGTATCCCTCAAGACTAACCCATCTTTCATGCCCAAAGTGTTGTCCAGTGTGGCTCTCAACCAATCCATTCATTTGCCCACCTTTATCCCTAACCCGCAAAGCAAGGGGGAAAGGATCTTGCACACTCTAGATGTGCACAGACAGCTCAGATTCTGTCTAGACAGGACTAAATCATTCAGAAAGTCTGATCAGTTACTGGTTAGCTTTAAACAACCAAAAACGGCACAAAAAGTTATAATCCAGAAAAGTAGGCAGAAGACAGGAACTCTGTAATAAATGCACCAAAATAGCGTACAAAAATATTATTTAATCACCGCTTTCATCTCACGACTTCATCAGAATACAAATGAATTAAAACACATTGACTTCTTAAATACAGAGTTAATCAATCAATTAGGACAAACTAATTAAAATTTAAAAACACACTTCTCAATTTCCAAAGAACCTTAACAAATCTTGTTCTTTTTTGATACTCAATTCACGATATTTTAAAAAACACTTAACATTTACTGTGTCATTTAAACCTGGTTTCTTATCAGAACATAATCTAACTTGCCATAAAGTCTCTCTACGTTCTATATAATTTTTGAAGTCTCCTGCCCTCTTATCTGGTTTACAGACTTCCAACACTGAAAAAACAAATTTTTTAAAAAATGAACAATCAACTGAATGCTTGTATAAAGCATTATTCTCATCCTTACATTTTATACTATAAATATGTTCCTTGATACGTGTAGCCAAACTACGTGTAGTCATTCCAATATAGAATGCTGGGCAGGAGGTACACATCCCAATATAAACTACACCACTGGTATTACAGTTAACAAAACCTGGAACTGCAATGGTCTTGTCACTGTTCACTACTGAAATGTATGGTCCTACTGATATGTGACGACAAATTCTACATCCTTGACAGCAAAACATTCCTTTCTTGACTGTAATATTGCTGTCTTGAAAGAAGTCATTACATTCTAGTATCTTTTTAATATTATTAGTTTCTAAAAACAATTTGTGGTTTATGTCCTATAATCTTTGTAATGTCAATGTTACCTTGAATAACTTTCCAGTTAGTATGAATTACAGATGAAATGCTGTTCATATCACCACTCATATAAAAGGAACAAACAACCTTAGAATTAAAACTCTCTTCTTTTTGATGTCTATTTGAAACAAAATTAGTACTCTGTGAGTCATTCAGAATTGATGGATAATTGGTATACCATTTACTAAAAATGTCATTACCATCATTGAACAAAACATCATGGTTGTAGCCTCTGTCTAAAAACATAGATGTTATAAAATGAAATTCATTAACTAAATCATTGGGCTGAGTGGTCATCCGACAAGCTCGAATGTATTGACCTCTTGGAATATTATTAATCACATGTCCAGGATGACAACTTTTATGATGTAAGTAGCCATTAGTAAATGTGTGTTTTCTGTGTATCTTACTGTGAAATCTTTTTTCCTGTACATCCCACCATAAACATACATCTAAAAAATTCACTAACAGCCCACTGTCTCCTTTGGTGAATTTCAAAAATTCTGAACTCATATTAATATCATTTAGAAACATGTTGATGGTTGTATCATCACCCTCAATAATAAAGATCAAGTCATCAATAAATCTACTATAGAACTTAATGTTGACTTTTTCACTTAACAACATTAAAATTTCAGTTTCCCACCATGCCATCACTATATTAGCAAAAGCAGGGGCTGCAGAAGACCCCATAGCTATACCCCTCTTTTGTCTATAATATTTGTCATTGAACATAAAAAAATTGTTCTCAAGTATAATTTCTAAAAATTCACATATAGTCATAATGACATGGTTGGGAAATAATTTCTTTTTAGTCAAATATCAACGTATTACTTCTATACCACCTTCATGCGGTATACACGTATACAGTGATACTACGTCAAGTGTGAAAATGATGTGCTTAGCTGGATCAAAAGCTTTAGTGTTGGAGAATACTTTAATTTTCTCTAAAAAATGCCATGAATCTCTTATAAAAGAAGAATTGTTTTTCAGTAGTGGCCCCAACATAGCATCAATAACCAAGGAAATACCTTCTGTTACAGAATGTGGGGACGACACTATAGGTCTAAAGGGCGGTTTTTTTGGGTCTTTATGCAATTTTGGGATGCCAAAAATAACCCCAATTTTAGGGTTTTCAACTACACAGAAATTATACATATCAATACTAATACGACCTGACATTAAAAAATCATACAACAAGGAATTAATGAAGCTAAATCTTTACGAATTTCATATAAAGTTATTAATTGATATTCATCCTCATTATTTAAAATATTTAACATGTTAGTGTGATAAATAGATTGCTCCATAATTACAACATTAGAGCCTTTGTCACTTTTCATGAATCTATATGTATTTCTCAAAGTTTTAAGATTTTTTAAGGCTTTTCTCTCATCAACATTTAAGTTGTCTTTACCACGCCTTTTGTTTTTCAATATTTTATTTAAATCTTCCATACATAAATCTTCAAACACCTTGATAGTATGGTGTAATCTAGGTGTATATGTAGTGGGCTTAATCAAAATTTTTTCAGAATTTGGTATTTCATTCATTAAATATGTTAAATTTAAAATCCTAGTAAACTTTTTCAGATCAATAACAGTCTTACTATAATTAGCTTTGCTGTAAGGAACAAAAGTAAAACCATATTTCAAAATACTCAACTCAACATCAGTAAATACATGTTCTGTTAAATTAATGACAGTAAAACAATTTATTTGTTCAGTCAGGCCTCGTCCCCCGACGAATTCGACTCCAAAAAAGTATGACTACGAGTCAATACAGTCAATCTGTTGCCATTACTTACTTGGTTCTTCTTAGAAGGCAAAGAGTCATTAGTGTTTTTGTTCTTCATGTTACTATCTGTTACTGTCTTAGATGGTGACTGTCTGTTAATTGAGACTTTTGGCTGTTCATTGTTCATAATAACGGCTTTGCTACCAGATGTACAAGTAGCACTGTCAGTCGATACCTTTGAACAGGCACCAACATCATGAAAATCAGTAGTATTTTCTTTTATATTTGAAAAGGAACTACTGCTTCGAACATTTGAAGCAACAACTATGTCACTGAAAGAGCGCTTGTCAGAAGTGTCGGCTATAGATGGAAGTTGCCCGTTTGTCTTAGCATTACGAAAGTTAAGGGCAAAATTGTTGTAAGCTGTCCTGTTGTTATAAGAAGCAATGTCACGTCTCAATTTTGAATGCTTCCGACTAGTAACCTCAGAAGCATGTGTATTTACTTCATTAGAAAAAGCTTTAAAAAGGGAATTGAAACTGTCAATAGAAATTCTCGATTCTCGAGGGGGAAAGGATCTTGCACACTCTAGATGTGCACAGACAGCTCAGATTCTGTCTAGACAGGACTAAATCATTCAGAAAGTCTGATCAGTTACTGGTTAGCTTTGCTGCAGGGGCAGAGGGCAAAGCCATCTCCAGACAGTTTCCAAATGGATAGCACACTGCATCCATTTCTGTTACAAACAGCACAGAAAACCTCCCTCTAAGGGGGTCAGGACTCACTCTACCAGAGCAGCCTCCACCTCTGCAGCTTTCCTCAGAGGAGTCCCCACCAGGGACATCCTGGAGGCTGCCACCTGGACATCTGTTCACACTTTCACCAATAATTACCACCTGCCTATCTTTTCCAAATCCAGGGCAGGCTTTGCCACTGCAGTCTTGCAGGGCATCCTAGCCAGCCACTAGTCTCCTTGACTGCCTCCACCCTTTTCCTCAGCTTTGGGAATCAACCCAAATGTGATGACTGCAACAGTGAAACACAAAGAACATAGTACATTTGTGTACACTTGCCATAAATTTATATGTTAGAGTGTATTCACTGTTGCAGTCCTGGTTTCCCTCCCTCCCTACATCCCCCTCTTTTTTTTTCTCTCTCTCTCTCTCCTCTTACAAGGAAGATTTTGGTATTTACTTTCTACTGGTGAGGTTCGTCCACCACAACCTGGCTCCCACTTAGGGGCTCCTGACAGGGCAAGAAAAACTGATGTAATGGCGTCGGCTGCCCTACTTTATACTAGTGGATGACCTGACGTCGATCCTGAAGCGACTGCAACCAGTGCAGAAATACTAAGCCTCTGGTGTTCGGGCCGGCCGAGGGCTACCTTGGCAGGGATAACCCAAATGTGTAATGACTGCAACAGTGAATACACTCTTAACATATACGTTTATGGTAAGTATACACCACTGTACTTTCTACATTCTCTGTTTTCACATTTTTTTACATTCCCCCATCGCTTCTATATATTATCATATATTGTCCTGACCTTTTGCAGTACTTTATTTTTGTCTTCTAGTGTACTATGATTATTTTCAGTTGCGGTCAGTGCTTTTTTTGTAAACAGGTGGTGGTACGCATATGTTGCATTTGGGTCAAATCCCCCCCCCCCCCACGCAGCCATTCCAGTGTCCCATTATTTGGCTATTTCTTCCCAGTTGCCATAAACACTGTTCAAAACTGTGTGCATACTGCTTTCTGCTTTACTTCTACAATGATTACAGATATTTGGATTTAATTTGAAACTTATTTCACATTTTCCAGCACAAACACTGATAGACGTTTGCTAAACAAAGCAATACTATCTCACAATGCAAACAGACTTGGCATTAAAACTTCTGTAACTTTGAAACTCACATTCATTGGAGCAGCATTGAAACCCGCATTCAAAGAAAATGCATCTGGCCAGTGGCAGATTAAGTTTACATTTAGGCTGTTTTCAAATCATAGACCCTTTGCACACATTTAGGACCATGCAGAATTTCTTTGATTCACCTTTCTGATTGTATTAAATTATAACATATAATAATTAAATTACATATTTTGTATAATGCACCACTTGTTAGATCGTGTTTCAAATTTTTAGCCAGTAAGCAAAAAAATAAATAAATAAAACATATGAACCAATAATGCCAAAACTGCCCACTTCAGAACATTTCAATCATAAAAGGCCACTCAGACTTCTGTCATTACAATCCACCTATATCCGTCAATATGCACAGTCTCTGCAGAAGTAAGTCATCTGAATAATTCCACATTAAAGAGATCTGACTGTAACTAATGAAAAGGTTGCTGCTAGCAAAAAGCTAAGTATTTCGTCTACAAATTCACTGCCTGCTGCTCTTGAAGAATACATTGCTTATGTTGCATTAAAAATAAACTGGTAATATTGCAGTAGGGAATGGATGGCAAACTAAAACAGGTTCATGGTTACTAGGAATCTTATCCAAAGGAGGACATACTCAGGACTGCAGTACCCCACCCTCTTAAAATCCAACACAGTGTCAGCAATCCATCTACATGCTGTGAGAATAGAACCCACAGTCTTCTGCAGCAAAACAGAAGTATGCTACCTGCTATGCTACTAACACTGCTTTAAAACTCAACACACAACAGTGATACCATTTGCTAAGCAAAACAGTTGCATATTTTGGGTAGAGGATTCAGGTTCTTGTTTCCTGTAGCTGAGCCTAAGCAAATTACTAACCCTAACTGGAACATTTCACACCTGAACCTTTTAATGCAAGAAATATGGACAAAGTCTAAAATAGGAACAGATTATAAATATTTCTCACGAGCTAAATTCATAGAGTAACAGGATTTGTGTTAGTATGCATGTTTCTAAAGGATATGAAGTCTAAACCTCAAATATCTGTCATTATTTAGCAACTTCAGTCTTTTTATGAGGAAAAAACAAAAATATGGGGCAAAAATCTGGACTTTCTGCAGTTGAGAGGTAAGCTACCTACCTCTTAAACGCACATGCACACACCATACCTCTCAACCTCCTAGCACACGAAGTCTGAGAAAAGCCTGTCATAATGGTGGGAGGAAGGCCCAAAACTAGGGACACATTTTAAATATTCTTTTAAATTCAGAAAGTTGCTAGAATAACAGGATCTGTGTTAGAATGCATTTTCTAAAAGACATGAAGTCTGAAACTAAACTAACCTTAGATTCATGCCACTAGTAACTTTAATCCTTAGATCATCCCGGTGATTTCTCAAAAAAAAAAAGACAATTTTTATGAGGAACAGACCAAAAATATAAGGCAAAAATCTTGACATTCTGTGAAAATCTGTACAGTTGAGAGGTTTTACACACACATACATCCATACCTCCCTCTTAGACCTTCCCCATACCTCTCAACCTTTTAGAGCAGGAAATCGGGACAAAGAACGCGCACATAATGGGGGGGTGCCCAAAAATAGGGATACCTTTTAAGTATTGCTCTTACAAACTTAGAAAGTCGATAGAACGACATGATGTTCATTGTGTTTCAATGTTGCAGTCATTACACTTGGGTTATCCTGCTAGCAGGCTACCCGCAGTCGGCCTAAATTCCAAAGTCTAGGTCCGGCGTCTGTTGCTGTCGCCTCTTCCCTGACGTCAGTGTGCCAGGGGTATAAAAGATGCAGCCGACGCCACTTTCTTCAGTCTTTCTTGCCGCGTGGTGCCCGAAGCAAAAGCAGTTCGCAAGTGCCGGTCGGCTGACTCCTGAGATTTTCAAAAACGAATTTCAGATCCGAAGTCATTAAAGTTAAGTACCCCATTGGGGAAACTTTTTTCTTGCTCCAGTCCAATGTCAGAAAAAGGTAACAATTGTATTTCTTGTGGGAAGCAAATACCTCATAAGGATTTTCATTCTTACTGTATTCCTTGCCTAGGCCCTGATCACAACATTGCTAGCTGTCGGTTTTGTGCTAGATTTAACCAACGCACTATTAAGCGTCTGTACAATTTTGCCTTACATTACTTTGGCCATAGATTAGGTTCATAGGTTCATAGGTTCATACTAGGCTATCTGCCCTAGGGCATTTATAAGCCTAGCCAGAATGTGTTTGGCTTTCGCCACCCATTTTAAATTTATTTTGCTATGCCCTTTTTCGAGGTTAGTATACTGTGCCTCTATCTAACAGTGACACAGAAGTGATACCTGGGGTAAACCTACGATCTCCCATCCACTCATCAAGATTCCTCTTGAAGAGAGTCAATGAGGGACTCTGCCTAACCTGGACTGGGATTTTATTCCAGAGTGAAGGGAGCCTCTGGGTTATGAATCTGTCCCTCCAGCATGTCCTATTTATTTCAGTGTTGAGGTTCAAGTCTCTCGAGCGCTTAGCTCGATGGGATTTGGATTTTCTGAGGTGCAACATGTCCATTAATTCCGGGTTGGACATGGCTTTATACGTCAGGCACAGATCGCCTCTGAACAGGCGGTATGCCACTGAGTAGAGCTGGAGTTTCTTTAACCGGGCAGCATATGGCATCTGTTTGAGCCCTTTGATCCTCTTGGTGAGGTACTTTTGGGGTCTTTCCAGTTGCTGCAGGTGTCTGGTAAGGTACATCCCAAAAGGGGCATTGTATTCAATTATGGGCCTGATGAGGGATGAGTAAAGAGGCACGATGACCTCCCCTGATCTAGATGTGAATCCCTTCATGATTAGGTGGGCTATATAAAATGTTTTTCTAACCACTTTGGCCACGTGGTTGTCAAATGAGAGATTGCTATCAACTTGGGTCCCCAGGTCCCTAATTACTTCTTCTGTACTTAATGGATTTCCACCTATGTGGTAATTTGTGGGCACTTTGTTTTGCCAAAGGGATGACTATACACTTTTGGCATTTAGCTTGAGGCCATGGCTCTGGCACCAGTTGTCTGTTTCTATGAGGCCCTTTTGGAGGATGCTTGTGTCAGCTGGAGAGTCGATTATGGCACCCAGTTTGCAGTCATCTGCGAACTTGGTCAGCCACAGTCCTTCCGTGTTGGCCTGTACCTCCGAGAAATATATACCGAACAAGAGAGGTCCCAGGACTGAGCCTTGTGGGACATCACTTGTAACTGGTTTGGAGTCTGACATGGCTCCAGCAATTCTAACCATGTGGGTTCTGTCCTTGAGCCAGTTTGCAATCCATCTAGTGACATAGGGGTTTATATTTAAGCTGGTGAGCTTATCTATAATGCCCGAGTGGGGTATTGTATCAAAGGCTTTTGCGAGGTCCAGGTAGGCTGTGTGGATCACCTTCCCCTCGTCAATGGCCTTGGTGACTGTTTCAAAGAAATCAACCAGGTTTAAGAGGCAGGATCTGCCCTTAACAAAGCCGAACTGGGTAGGATCCAGTGTTTGTAGGTCCCTAATATCTTTATTTATGAGGTCCATGATGATCCTTTCCATAGCTTTGCAGACCAAGTTAGTCAGGCTTATGGGGCGATAGTTTCCAGGATCCGTTGAGGCACCACCTTTATGGAGAGGGACCACTGTTGCTGTACGCCACTCTTTGGGCACATATCCTGTAGTAAGGCTGTGATTGAACAGTAGTTTTATGTTTGGGTTTAGCTCTTCTTTGAGTTCATGTAGGATGCAGCCCGGGACACCATCTGGTCCCATTGATGCTGTGTTTTTTGCTTTGGAGAGGGCGGCTCTTACCTGAGCATCTGAGATGTCAGGGGCAGCACTCTGCTGGGATAGATATTTGCCCTTTGGTGGGGAGGGAGAAGTTTGCGCTGAACCTGTCAGCTAGGATGATGGCAATGTCTGTGGGTTCGGAGTATTTTTGTCATTTTGGACTAATTCTGAGTATATCTGGGAATTACCACCCAGGTTCCTAACATAACTAAAGAAAGCCTTGTGATTATCCTTAGTGTCCTGTGCAATTTTTCTCTCGAAGCTGGCCTTAGACAATTTTATGTGTGCCCGTAGTTTTTGCTAATACTGATCAGTGATGCCTTCCTTTTGGGATTTTGCTTCATCATTTAGTAGCTTCCTCCTTCTATTGTATAGTTTGTTTATGGTTGGGGTCCACCAGACAGGACGCCTGCCTTTGGAGGATTGGGTCTTGGTTTTATTTGGGATCGCATGAGCCATGCATTCCTGAAGGTGTTCATAGAATACGTTTATAAAGGATTCTCTTGGTCTGGGCAGATTTTCCACAGGCCGGGGCTTTGAAGGATTCCACCTCAGTTTTGAGGAGTGTAAAATTTGCTTTAGAGAAGTTTTTCACTGTGGTTTTCTGGGCAGGGGTGGGGTCGGGATGTGAATATCCAGTGAGATTAGTTTATGGTCTGATCTTACCAGTGAGGGATACACTTCTGGTCTGGAGCATAGAGTCCCCATGTTGGTGATGATCAGGTCCAGTATGTTTTCCCTCTTGTGGGAGTGGTAACAAGTTGTTCCATAGCATTTGAGTTTATAAATTCTAGGAACCTTTGGGCTAGGGTGTTGGAGCTAGAGTAATGCTCCCAGTCTATGTTTGGGTAGTTGAAGTCCCAATATAATGGTGTTTGGAGAGACCTTCATATTTTCCAGTGTTCTCAGGAAGGCCGAGTGGGGTTCCTGGGTTTGGGAGGGTGGTCTGTAGCAGGCTATAAACTGGAAGGCAGTTTTACCCACTGTTAGTTGCACATGGATAGTCTCTGATGCTTCGTGCTTTGCCACCAACCTGGAGGTGTGGGTATCTTTGATGAATATCGATACTCCCCTCCTTTGCGGTTCGGTCCAGGTTTTGGGGCGAAAAGCATGGTATGAGGTATAACCTGGTAGTGCTGGGGTGCTCGAGCCCTGAACCAGGTTTCTGTTACTGCACAGATATCGATGTTCTCCATGCTAAGGAGAGTTTCGAAAAGTGCATCTTGAGGTTTAGACTTCTGGCGTTGAGTAGCATTACTCTTAGTTTCTTATCCCTTGTGATACCTATGGAGGTAGGTTTGTCTTTTGAGCCTTGCCTAAAAAGGCACTATGGGGTAGCAAGAGCCTTTGCCAATATCCGAAAGCCCAGGGTGACAGGTGCAAGCCGTCCCTAGCGAAGCATCGTGGCTTGTCGAGCATATCATCCCAAGCTGACAGGCATTGGATCCCCTTTGAATGACACCAGTACTTAAGCCAATTGTTGAAATTGATCATCTTGTCTTCATATTGTGGCATCATTCTTGGTGAGGGTAAGATGCTACTCGAGGTCAGGGTCATACCGGCCTGGGCTACATGCTCAGAGAGCTCCTTTATGTCTCTTTTCATGTAGTCCAGGGAGGTACGTCTCAGGTCATTCACACCAGCATGGACAATGACTGAGTCATATTTGTACTTGCCTTGGAGTGACCTGAGTGCTTGTGTTATGTGGCGGATCCTAGCACCTGACAGGCTGCTCACCGTGACCCTGTCCTTGTTCATCCTGGTGAGCGGGACGTCAGTGTGCCTGACGATAGTCACCTATTACAAGTGTATCAGGTGTGTTGTTTAGTCTTAAGGGCTGTGACTGTTTGGCACACTGGCTTTGTGAGATATGTGTTGCACGTGTTTTGTTTTGGGGTAGCGGCTGCTTGGGTGTCTGCTTTGGAGGTCTCTGCTGCTTCGGCAGATCTTTATTTAGAGCCTCAGAGTATGTTTTTGTGTGATTATGTGTTTGGTTTGCTGTCGTGGTAGGTCTATGTGAGACTGGAATTGTAGTGAGTGTGGTTTCCTTCTCCTCCTGACTGGTTATGCCAGTACTGAGTTGAGAGAGCTTAGCCTCCAGTTTGGCTATATGGTTGCATCTCTCACATGTGTTGGAATTTGTTGGGAGGAGGAGAGGGTTGTCTGTGTACATGAGGCAGTTGTAACATTGCCTCAAGATTCCCAGATTCACCAGCTGGACCGGAGAGGAGATTGACAACTGACCTTTGGACATGCTAGAATAATATTGGGAATTCCTTAATAATTGAAAACCAGGGCTATTGGGGAGTGAGGGTGTAGTGCTTTTAATTTTTAGTGCTGACTTATATAATTGCTTTAGTGAGCAAGTGCCAGGTAACTTAAGTGCAATGTGTTACAGGAAACTTAAATGCAAAAACGACAAACAGTAACTTTCTTTCAAGTGAAACAAGGAAATAAGTACAGTAAGCAATGCAGATATCACTAGTGATCCACAGAAGCTGAGAAGCCAGTATTAGGTGGAATTAGCGCCCAGGGAAATAAGCAAACAAACAACAAGCATATAAACAAAGCTATATTCAGCAGGCCTGGATCTAGTCTATGCTACAGCAAACAAGGTGTACCAATTTCAGTAAGATACAGTTCAAATATTCAGGCACTATAAACCTTTAACCAGAAATTCCCAGCTCAGAAGGGCAGAGTCCAGCCTCTTCTCCCACAAGAGTGCAGACCACAAACCTTCTTAATGTAAAATAACTGGTCTGAAGCCCAAGTACTTAATCCAAAAGACTTAGAATGACAGCTAAACTTTAATCAAGTTACTACCAAGCAGTAATAAATACAATTGAATACTTTAGAGAATGCCTGGATTAGTGCTCAAGTTACACAAACAAAGCTAGATCCAGCAGGCCCGAATCCAGTCTATGCCACAGCAAACAAGGCGCACCAACTTCAATAAGAAGCAGTTCAGATATGCATGCACTATAAGCCTTCAATCAGAAATTCCCAGCTCAGAAGGGCAGAGTCCAGCCTCTCCTCCCACAAGAGTGCAGACCACGAACCCTCTTAATGTAAAATAACTGGCCTGAAAGCCTAAGTGCTTAAACCAGAATTAATACACTTTTAGAATAACAGACACTGAGCCCTCAATCAGCAGTTCCCAACCTAGAAGGATGTAAGCTACCTGTTCTGCCACTACAGTGCAGACCACAAACCCTCTCAGTGCAAAACAACTGGTCCGAAGCCCAAGTGTTTAAACCAGAAGGCTTAGAATGAGTTACACCAAGCAGTAATAAATACAAGTGAGTACTTTTAAGATGATGCATAAAAAAAGTAGGTAGAAACACAAGTACAGTAAAAGCAGATGAAAATTTTTTTTTTTTTTTTCTGAACAAGTGCTGAGATCAAAGAAACGGATTTGAGTGCTGAAACTAGAAAACTGGCTAGTTATAGGGAAAAAAAAACTAAGCTAGAAGGCTTCCCTCCAACACAGAAGGGCTTGGGGGCTCAGAAGCCTACAAATAGTCTATACCACTTAACAGGAAAGGCAGGAAACAAGCTTAAACTTTTTTTTTTTTTTTTTCCGTTTCCCAGATGCTCTCTTTGTACACAGTAGGAGTGCCTGAAATCAGAATATGATCTCACTGCACTCAGTTGAGTGAGCAAATGAGATGGGCCCAGAAGGAGTATCCAAACACAAATTTCCAAGAGGGGCGGGCAGCTGCAAGGCCACTAAGATTAACACCAAAACAAAAACAGGGAGGGCGGGTGGGACTAACTGAAGAGCAGAGTGAAAACTTCCAGTTCAGCTAATATTCTTTCCACACAGTTAAAATCAATTTAAATACTGTATTTTTTTGAAAAAAAAAAAAGCAGATAAAGGTACTTAAATTCTCTTATACGTCCAGTTGAATATAGCAAGTTCTTAGCCGGCCAAAGCTGAGGTTTTTAAGCAGAAAATATTTCACACTGTACCACTTAAATAGGCAAGGACAGGAAATGAAAGAATGTGACTACCCCCACACCTGTAATTACTAGCAAATAACAAAATTCAGCAAACACTGACTAACTTCCAGCTCAGCTAATATTCCTTCCACACTGAAGAGCAGAGTGAAAACTTCCAGTTCAGCTAATATTCTTTCCACACAGTTAAAATCAATTTAAATACTGTATTTTTTTGAAAAAAAAAAAGCAGATAAAGGTACTTAAATTCTCTTATACGTCCAGTTGAATATAGCAAGTTCTTAGCCGGCCAAAGCTGAGGTTTTTAAGCAGAAAATATTTCACACTGTACCACTTAAATAGGCAAGGACAGGAAATGAAAGAATGTGACTACCCCCACACTTGTAATTACTAGCAAATAACAAAATTCAGCAAACACTGACTAACTTCCAGTTCAGCTAATATTCAATTATATATTGCCGTCGGAACAGCCGACGACTGGAGTTTATAAAAAGCGCAAGGAAAAAGAAAAGGACAGGCATCCAAGGTCCAAAACAGACGACGAGGCTTCCGCTAAGCCAGTCGCCGGATCACCGGTGCTCAGTGAGGCACTTTTGCAGCCCCTGTCACCCGCTACCTCAGAGCCACAGGCCACTGACGACTCCCACGTGGAGCCAGCTAGGCCTTTGGATACTCAAGGTATTGGACACTCGGAAACTATTCCCTCAGATGGGTCCAGAGCCATTGAGCAGGCATGGGCTTCTAAGGGTGTTTTCAGACCTACACAGTTATATGTAAAGCCTACTTCAGTTTCCAAAGCAAAGACTAAAGCAGTTCTAAAGACAAAGAAACAAGTACAGCATTCTCCAGGACAGACTACCTTGCCTAAAAAACAGATGCTCAAAATGGCCGAAGACCTAATTACCTTGATCAGGGGTTCTCATCCCCCTCCTGACAAGAGGCCTAGGCAAGAGACAGAATATGAATCTTCAGAAGAGGAGTCAGAGGAAATGGAAACCTGATCTGAACAGAAGTACTCTCTTCCTCCTTAGGAGGATTCTGATGCCGAAGAATCTATCCCTTCAGCCTCACCGCCTGAGGATTATTCTTTTGGGGAAACCCTGCATACCATGAGGGCGCACTTCCACTGGGAGAGCCAAGACTACTCAGAATCTAAGAAAAGGCTTAGAGATTTTCTTTTACTACCTCAGCACAGGCCTTTGGCTATTCCTCCTGTGTTAGACATTGTAGATGTATTTTCAGAGTCTGGACTTTCTCCTGACTCTTTACCTCCTGCCCCTGTTAAACCAGACAGATACTACAGGGTTCCAGATTCACATAAATTTCTTTATAAAAACCCTGCTGCTGACCCAGAAACTATTTCTCAGGGTCCCAAAGGGGTCAAGGCTTCTACTGCAAAAAACCCTGTCCCATCTGATAGAGATTCAAGGGCACTAGACAGATGGGGAAGAAAGGTTTACACTTCTGCTACTTTGGCTGTGAGGGCTTTAAATTGTCAATTTCATATGCTTAAATATCAGCAATACTTAATGTCACTGCTAAAACAGAAAATGTCAAATTCTGATTGTGCAGAAAATAAGGAAATGCAGGATTTATTGCATGCAACTGAACAAGTGGGAAAGCATACATTGCAATGTGGTTTTGATTCTCTGGAGGCCTCTTGCAGGGCTGCAGTTACGGGTTCTGTCATTAGGAGGCTTGCTTGCTTAAAGGAACAGAATCTGCCTGATCATGTTAAAGCAAAATTATTAGATTCTCCATTACAGCATGATACCTTATTTGGTGTTAAAGCAGAGGAGGTGTTGAAGAAAATGGAGGAGAAAGCGAAATCTATGCAAACAGTAAAGGATTTCTTACAGGTACAGCCACCCAGATTTAGCAGGAACTGGCCTACAAAGAATTGGTCCTTTCCAGTGTCAGACAGGCCACAAAGAGGCAGATACAGACACCCCAGAGGCAGATCCCAGCCTCAGGGCTCATACAGGCCTAAACAGTGGGGCGCTTCTATCTCCAAAAGCGGGGAAGACAAATCACAGCCATACAAGAAATAGTGCCAATGACTTTCCTCTGCCAGCACCAAGCACTTGTATTTTGGCAGCCCCTTTAGGGGGAAAACTAGCACTTTTTTCTCAAAATTGGCACATGATCACCCAGAACAAATGGGTCTTCAATATAGTGTCCCAGGGCTACAGGTTCCACTTTCACACCCTGCCAAGGGCAAAAGGTATGCCAGACCTGCCACACAATCAATGGGCAGAGGCACAAACACAAGTTTCATCCCTCATGGACATGAGGACCATTCAGCAAGTACCACAGCAAGAGCAGGGACAAGGATTTTACTCAAGACTTTTCTTGGTACCCAGAAAAGACAAAGCCTGGAGACTATACTGGACCTGTCTATTCTAAATGCATTTCTGGACGTTCCAAAATTCAAAATGTTGACTCTGCAGCAGCTTCTGCCCATGCTGGGCAAGAAGGCTTGGCTTGTAACTTTGGACCTAAAAGAGGCATACCTGCATATTCAAATCAGACAATCTTGCAGAAGATACCTCAGATTCATAGCTGGCTCAATGCACTACCAATTCTCTGCATTGCCCTTTGGCTTATCTACTGCGCCCAGGATCTGCACAAAATGCCTGGCACCAGTAATTGCATTTTGCAGACAGAGGGATTCAGATATATCCTTACTTGGACGATTACCTTATTTAAGCAGAGAACAAGGACATTCTACTAAAGCATCTGGCGTTTATAAAAAGATTACTAAGTGGCCTAGGGTACACAGTAAACGAAAAGAAATCAAAGCTAGTACCCTCTCAAGAGATATTCCCGGGTGAAAGCTTAAATACAACTGCCCAGATGGCTTATCTCACGCCAGACAAAGACAACTGACTTCTTACTTCAAAATGTTGGCAACAAAGACCCAGTTATCTGCAAGAAAAATTCTGCAGGCTTTGGGCTTCATGGCATCCTGCGTTCTGCTAATTCCATATGCCAGACTGCATATGAGGAAAGTACAATGGTATCTAAAAAGTGTTTGGACTCAACATTGTCACAGCCTGGAAACATTAATTACCCTCATTCCTTGCCTGCAACAGGAGTTTCGATGGTGGGCACAGGCCTGTCACCACAACAAGGGACAGCCATTCACCCTACCCACAGCCAGGCAGTCAATAACAGATGCTTCAGATTATGCCTGGGGGGGGCCCACATGGCAGGAAAATGTATTTAGGGCACATGGCCCACAAGCCAAAGGCATCTTCATATCAATCAAAAAGAGATGCTAGCTGTTCAGAATGCCCTGACAGCTTTCAAGGATCTACTCCATCCAGGACAACTACTGATAAGGATGGACAATACTACAGTCATGTGGTACATAAACAGGGAGGCACTCATTCCTACCCCCTCTGCAGACGAGCCATGATTTTGTGGGACACGGCATTGACTTTTCAAGTACACCTGCAAGCACAATTCCTGCCAGGAAAGAAAAATACTCTGGCAGACGAACTAAGCAGAAACCTCACGGATCCCCCCCGAGTGGTAACTGGATCCACACGTCTTCAGCATGATAATAAAGAAATGGGGATGCCCAGACATAGATCTATTTGCCTCCCCTCACAACTGCCAACTACAGAGATTCTGCACAAGGACGTATCAGAAGCAAGCGTGGAAAGTGGATGCTCTATCATTCAGCTTGGAAAACCCTAACAGTATATGCCTTTCCTCCTCTGCCTCTCCTCCCCAAGGTACTCCTAAAGGTCAGACAAGAGAAGCCAAAAATGATTCTGATTGCACCAGACTGGCCCCGCCAGCACTGGTACCCAATCCTAAAGAGCTTGTCTCTAGGCCCAGCCTGGACATTGCCTCTAATTCCTCATTTACTGACCCAACGAAATAATCAGATCCTGCACAGCCAACTCAGAACCCTAAATCTGGCAGCATGGCGGATAATGTAGCCATTCAGAACACACCTCTCTCTAAAGCAGTGATGGATGTTATTTTGGAGGCCAGGAGGCCCAGTACCAGAAAATCTTATGCAGAAAAATGGAGAAGATTCTGTGCTTGGAACCAGGCACAAGGAATTGACACGTTTGTACCAAATATTCCTCAGATTTTACAATACCTAACTGAGATGCTGGACAAAGGCCTATCCTTTTCATCAGTTAAAATCCATGGCTCTGCCATTTCAGCTCATTACAATATGGAACCGACAATTTTTCCACATCCGTTGCTAAGACAGTACCTCAGAGGGGCCAAAACAGACCTCCAAGGAGAGCACCAATACCTGCATGGGACCTCAATTATGTCTTGGAAAAACTCACACTTCCACCTTTTGAGCCAGCCAATACAGCTGAAATAAAGTTCTTATCTTGGAAAACAGCTCTGCTCCTAGCAATAACGTCTGCAAGACGAGTCTCAGAGTTGCAGGCACTCATGGTTGTGGAACCTTTTATCATTTTCCATCCAGACTGGGTTTCTCTGAGGACAAACCCAACATTTATGCCTAAGGTAATGTCCAGTGTGGCCCTTAACCAAACCATTCATTTGCCTACCTTTTTTCCAAACCCACAGAATAAGGGTGAGAGACTCCTGCATTCTTTGGACATACACAGACAGCTACGCTTCTACTTTGACAGAACTAAAGCTTTCAGAAAGACTGAGCAACTCTTAGTAGCATATGCTGCAGGATCACAAGGAAAGGCCATCTCAAAGCAGACTATTTCAAAATGGATAGGCCACTGCATTCGTTTCTGCTATTCTCAACATGGCAACTCAGTGCCTAAGGGCATTAGGCCTCACTCAACCAGAGCAGCAAGCCACTTCAGCAGCCTTCCTCAGAGGAGTACCAACCAAAGACATTTTAGAGGCTGCAACTTGGAGTTCAGTGCACACTTTTTTACCAAGCACAACCACTTACCTCTCTACTCTAAATCCAGAGCAGGCTTTGCCACTGCAGTTCTGCAGGGCCTTATAGCCTCTCCTAATCCTATTTAGACCCAGCCACCCAACCTCAGCTTTGGGATTCAACCCAAGTGTAATGACTGCAACAGTGAAACATGATGAACATAGTACAGTTGTGTACCTACCATAAATGTAGATGTTAGAGTGTATTCACTGTTGCAGTCCAGGTTACCCACCCACCATCCCCCTTTTCTTTGCTGGGACTTATCTGTACTTCTCTATCCTATACAACCTATGTGGTGTATTTGCTTTTAGATGAAGGAAATGTTTATTTTTGTGCATGCATACTTATTGGCATAATTTTCAGCATACCAATTTGGGGGCACTTGACATCTGGGGCAAGAAAAACTGAAGAAAATGGCATCTGCTGCATCTTTTATACCCCTGGCGCACTGACGTCAGGGAAGAGGCGACAGCAACCAATGCCGGACCTAGACTTTGGAATTCAGGCCGACTGCGAGTAGCCTACCAGCAGGATAACCCAAGTGTAATGACTGCAACAGTGAATACACTCGAACATCTACATTTATGGTAGGTACACAACTGTACTTTTTACTTTCTGAAGGATATGAAGTTTAAAGGATCTTCAGGCACACCCATACCCTAAACTGTGTGTTCGGAAAGTGGAAGGTGTTCTGCATTTGCTGAAGTAGGGCTGGGTCTAGTTGCTCCTTTATCAATGAGAAATGGGAATAGAATTGCACTGCAATATTGACAAGAGGAGTGTCCTTAACAGTTGGTACCAATTGAAGTAACGGTGGTTCCCAACTCATGGCTGTCCTAATGAGTTTTGTTGCCACACTGGTGGCTGCCAAGCGGTATTCCACACAGCAGGGTTTCATTCAACCTGCTGTGATACTTGAACATTTGTTGAACTCATTTGCTGTCCGTACAGCGGACACTCATTTTGCCTGCCAATGCACAGTCTAACCACAATTAAAACAAGTATTTAAACTTCAATGGCAAAAACAATGCTAATAATCCTCAAGTGTATCCAAAAGGTACCAAAATCAACTAATAAACACAAAAGGGATACCTAAGGGGTTAAGGATTTACAAATACCCAAACAACATGGTGCCTGGGAGTGTTTTTCATAAGGATTTAATAGAAATATTTAACAAATGTGGGCTAGAGATGTTAAAATGCATGATTGAAGAGAACGATAGAATTAAAGCTGATGTATTGAAAGAAATTGATATGCTTAATGAATGTATTAAGGAAGACCTGATTTTTACCATTCTGTTTGAGAAAGAAAAATATGACATTAGGAATTATATTGATGAGCAATGTGACGAGTTAATTAGGAGAAAGATTAAGAAATTGGAGAGACATTACTGAGTACAAAAATGACACTAGTTACACAAAGTCTAAGGCTAGTTTTAGGTTTTGGGAAAACAGAGGTAATGGAGCAACCAGAGTCATTAATAACAATGAAAATGCTAGTATTGGTGAACAAGTTTATGAACTGGACGACCTTTCTGAATACCCCCCTTTAGTAGATCAGAAAGGATTTGAAATAGAGAGGAACAACAACAACACATTTTCGGGGGAGGGTAAGGAGGGGGAGGTGTTAACTATGAATGTTACCACCCTCTTTGACTTGGAAAACCAGGATATTAGACAAGATGAGAATAATTGTTTTATGTTTATTAAGGATAATTTTAGCATTTACAATTTTAGTGATGTCATTTTCAAAAAAGAACACTAGTCTTTTATTGAAGGGTATAATGTTTATACCTAGTAAGAAAGGTGACCTAACAAGAACCTTACTAGATATTAAATTGTTTATGAGAAATATTAATTTCCAGGTTTTCTTTAAGCAAAATAGAGTGCAGAATCCTGGAACTTTGACCAGAAAAAGCATTTTTAACCCACCCCTACATCCACAGATAAAGAATCTTGAAAACTTAGTGGAGAATGAAATTAGAATTTTAATAAAGTGAAGTATAAGCAAAACCTGAGTATTGATGAAGTTAAAGTACTAGATGAAATTAGAAAAGATGAGAATTTGAGTGATGAAGCCTGACAAAGGTGGGGGTATTGTTTTAACGGATATGAGGCTAAAATGATTGAGAGTTTGAGGGACACAGGCAAGTATGTGTGCTTCTAAAAATTAGATAAATATTTCATACAGAAGGGTAGATATGGTTTTGGAAGATTTATTAATGGATGGTTTGATAGATCAGAATATACTCAAATATTTAAAAGTAGATAAACCCAGAGTTCCGTACCATTTTTGATATCTCAAAGACACACAAAAATGGCTTAGATCCACCATTGAGACCAATTGTCTCAGCTGAGGGGTCAAAAACTTTACCTTTGGCTAAACTAGTTGACACAAAGCTTAAGGGATTGTGGATGAAGAGAAGTAATATTCTAAGGGATTCTTGGGATTTTCTAAGAAGTTTCAAACAAGAACTGTTTAAAGATGAAATATGTTTTGGAACTGTTGATGATCTTAGTGTTTCACTGTTGCAGTCATTACATTTGGGTAATCTGCTGGCAGGTTGCCCTCAGTCAGCCTGAATATCAAAGTCTTGGGTCCTGCGTCGGTTGCTGTCTTCTCTTTCATGACGTCAAGTCGTCAGGGGTATAAAACAGGCAGCCGACGCAATTTTCTTTAGTCTATCTTGCCGCGCGGTGCCTGAAGCAGAAGCAGTTCACAGGTGCCAGTCGGCCGCCTCCTGTAATTTTCAAATTCGAGTTTCAGAACCGAAGTCTTCACTTAAAGCTAAGTTCCCCATTGGGGAAACTTTCTTGCTCCATACCGATGTCAGTAAAAGTTAATAATTGCATTTCTTGTGGGAAGCAAATACCGCATAAGGATTTCCATTTGTACTGTATTCCTTGCCTAGGCACAGATCATTAAGTGCCTTGCTGTCGGTTTTGTGCTAGATTTAATGGATGCACTATTAAGCGTCTGTATATCTTTGCTTCAAAATATTTTGGAAACTGATTCAACTACTCTGAAATGTCGGATAGCAATCAGACTACCGGAGTTCACAAAAAAAGCAAAGAAAAGGACAGAGGTAGACCGTTGAGGTCCAAAACAGACGCTTCCCCTAAGCCAGTCGGTTCACCGGTACTCAGTGAGGTGCTTTCGCAGCCCCTGATACCCGCTACTTTTGAATCGCAGGACTCTACCAAGACCCATGTGGAGTCCGGCATGCCGCGAGATTCTCAAAGTATTGTACCCGCGGATCTCTCTCCCTCGGATGGGTCCGGAGTTGCTGAGCAGGCACCTGCTTCTGAGGGTGTCTTCAGGCCTCAGCATTTCTATATAAAACCGATGCTAGCTTCAAAAACAAAGACAAAAGCGACTTCTAAGGCTAAAAAACTGATGCATGAGCCACATGCTCAGGCCTCTATGCCCCCAAAAATGATCAAAATGGCTGAAGACCTAATTACTTTGATCAGGGGTACGCATCCCCCTCCAGATAATAGGCCTAGGCAAGACATTGATTATGAATCTTCAGATCAGGTTTCTATTTCTTCTGATTCCTCTTCTGATGAGGAACTTTCTATACCACCCTATGAGGATTCAGATGCAGAGGAATCCATCCCATCTGCATCTCCTCCTGTGGAATATTCCTTTGGAGAAACCTTGCATACTTTGAGGGAGCATTTTCTTTGGGAGAGTCAAGATTTCTCAGAATCAAAAAAGAGGCTTAGGGATTTCCTTCTCCCTCAGCGTAGGCCTTTTAGCCATACCTCCTGTATTAGACATTGTTGATGTGTTTTCGGAATCAAGCATGACTCCAGACTCCTTGCCTCCAGCTCCTAGCAAGCCAGACAGATATTACAGGGTTCCTGATTCACACACATTTTTATTTAAAAACCCTGCTGCTGACCCTGAAACTATCTCACGGGGTCCCAAAGGTGTAAAGGCCCCAACAGCTAAAAATCCTACCCCCTCTGATAGAGATTCCAGGGCGCTGGATAAATGGGGAAAGAAGGTTTATACATCTGCACCCTTGGCAATTAGTGCCTTAAACTGCCAGATGTTCATCGTGTTACCCTGTTGCAGTCATCACACTTGGGTTATCCTGTCGTCAGGCGGTCCCGCAGTCGGCCGGATTTCCAAAGTCTTGGTCCGACGTCGGTTGCTGTCGCATCATCCCTGACGTCAGTGCGCCAGGGGTACATATACTGCAACCGACGCCATTTTCTTCAGTCTTTCTTGCTGCGCGGTGCCCGAAGCAGAAGCAGTTCGCAAGTGCCGTTCGGCCGACTCCTGAGATTTTCGAATTCGAGTTTCAGACCGAAGTCTTCTATAAAGCTAAGTACCCCGTTGGGGAAACTTTTCTTGCCTCAGACCGATGTCAGAAAAAGTTAACAATTGTATTTCTTGTGGGAAGCAAATACCTCATAAGGATTTTCATTCTTATTGTATACCCTGCCTAGGCCCTGATCACGACGTCACTTCTTGTCATTTTTGTGCTAGATTTAATAAACGCACTATTAAAAGACGATTTGATTTCGCACGACACTTTTTTGGCAGAAAATTTAATTATAACATGCCGTCGGAGCTACCGACTACCGGCGTGCACAAAAAGCGCAGGGATAAGGATCGACAGCCCAGGCCTAAGCCCGATTCAGAGGCCTCGGTTGATCCGGTCTCCAGTTATCAGTGAGGCTGCGACGCAGCCTCTGACTACCGCAGTTGAGGAACCCGAGACTGCTACGGATATTTTGACGGAATGTACTAGGCCGACGCAGCCTTTTACTTCAGGCCCTACTGATGACTTACCTCCCAAGGACACCGGTTCTTCTGAACCACCTTCGCTTTCTGAAGGCGTTTTCAGACAGACTACTCTTACAGTCAAAACGTTTTCTAAACCGAAGACTCCTTCCAAATCGAAAAAAGCTTCACTTCAGTCTCCTGTTCAAGGCCCTATGCCTAAGAAACAGATGCTCAAGATGGCTGAAGATCTGATTTCTCTTATCAGGGGTTCCCAGCCTCCTGAAAAAAGGACTAGACAAGAGGAAGAATCTGCTTCCTCTGAACAACTGTCTATTTCTTCGGATTCCTCTGAAGACCAAGACTATTCCTTCTCTCCTTATGAAGATTCTGATGCTGAGGACTCTATTCCCTCAGCTTCCCCTCCAGAAGATTACTCTTTTGGGGAAACTTTACACACTATGAGGGAACATTTTCACTGGGAAGGTCAGGATTACTCTGATTCCAAGAAAAGGCTCAGAGAGTTTCTTTTACTCCCCCAACACAGACCTCTAGCCATCCCTCCTGTTTTGGACATTGTGGATGATGTTTACTTAGAATCCAGTTTCAACCCTGGTTCTCTGCCTCCTGCCCCGGCAAAGCCTGACAGATACTACAGAGTACCTGATTCCCATAAATTCCTTTACAAAAGCCCAGTAGCTGACCCAGAGACATCTCCCAGGGTCCCAAGGGGGCTAAGGCTTCCATGGCTAAAAATCCAGTACCTTCTGAAAGGGATTCAAGAGCACTAGACAGATGGGGGAAAAAGGTTTACAACTCAGCCACTTTAGCTATGAGAGCTCTAAACTGTCAATTTCATATGCTTAAGTATCAGCAATTTCTGATCTCTCAGTTAAAACAAAAGATAACAATCCTTCCTCAACAATCTAAATTGAAAGAAGTACAGGATTTGTTGCACGCCACCGAGCAGGTGGGCAAACATACCTTACAATGTGGGTTTGATTCTTTGGAGGCCTCCTGCAGAGCAGCAGCCACTGGTTCAGATGTTCTTCGTCTTCCATTGCTGCAGTCCTGACTATTGGGTATAGTCCGCGTCCCGTCGGCCCGAATACCAGAGTATAAGGCTGACGTCGGTCAGGGCGCATTAGACTGACGTCAGTACGTCAGGGTACTAATGCGCATGACCGACGTCATATCCCCAGTCTTTTTTGCCGCATGGTCCGATGCAGAAGCAGTTTTGCGTGCAGGTTGGCGATTGAAATATTTCAAACCGGAGTTTCAGACCGAAACAGAGTTGGCTAAGTACCCGTTGGGGAACATTTTAGTTTTTCTTGCCTCAGTATTTTACCGGATGTCAGAAAAGTGAATAACTGTATTTCTTGTGGGAAACAGATACCTCATAGGGATTATCATACCTTGTGTATACCTTGTTTAGGGCCTGAGCACGACGTTGTTGGTTGCCGCTCTTGTGCTAGGTTTAACAAACGCACTATTAAGAGGAGGTTAGACTGTGCCAGGTTAGTGTTTGGGAAGCGTTGCAATTATAAAATGCCGCCGGATGCTCCGGCCCGCTTCTCCAAGAAGCGCAAGGATAAAACAGTGAAGCCTAGGGTTGAGGAACCGCAGTCCTGGACGCCGGTTCTTTAGAAGGCTCAGTGGAGCCGGAGGTTTTGCCAGGAGTTTCCATGGAGTCCCAGGCAGAAACTATACTCTTGCAGGATGTGCCTTCTCAGGAGGTAGGCCAGGCTGAGGGGGCTTCTCAGGTGACTGTTCTTCCCTCTCTTCCCAAGGTAGTTAGGGCCTCTCCTTCTGTTGCCAAAACTTCTTTGAGAGGTAGGCCTACTTCAGCTTCAGTGGGGCTTCTCCTAGCATTTCAGGTTCTGTACCTAAGAAACATATGCTTAAAATGGCAGAAGATTTGATTACTATGATTAGGGTTCTATGCCCCGCCTGATAAGAGGCCTAGGGTGGAACCGAGTTTGATAGTTTTGAACAGTGTTCAGAGGCTTCAGAATCTTCTGGGGAAGATTTGCAGGAGTATCCTACCTATTCTGATTCTGATGTGGATGATTCCACTCCTACAGCGCCTCCACCTGAGGATTTCTCATTTTCAGAGACTTTGCATTCCATGAGGGAGCACTTTAAATGGGAAGGCCAGGATTACTCTGACTCCAGGAAAAGGCTTAGGGAGTTCTTGTTTTACCCCAGCATAGGCCTTTAGCTATTCCTCCTGTGTTGAATGTGGTGGAAGATGTTTTTGCAGAGGCTTCCCTGAACCCTGACTCTTTGCCTCCTGCTCCTGTTAAGCCTGATAGGTATTATAGGGTGCCGCAAGCTCATAAGTATTTGTTTGAGTCCTAGGGCGGACCCAGAAACTATTTCTCAGGGCCTAAGGGTGTAAAGGCTTCTGTGGTTAAAAATCCTGTCCCCACTGATAAAGAGGCAAGGGCTTTGGATAGGTGGGGAAAGAAAGTGTATACTTCTTCCACTCTAGCCATGAGAGCTTTGAATTGTCAGTTTCACATGCTAAAATATCAGAATTATCTCCTTTCACAATTGAAATCTAAGGTGGATGCTTTGGCGGAAGGTATTGAGTGTAAAGAGTTGCTGGATTTGGTTCATGTGTCTGAACAAGTGGGTAAGCATTCTTTGCAATGTGGTTTTGATGCTGTACAGGCCTCCTCGAGGGTGGCTGCTACCAGTTCTGTTCTTCGCAGGCATGCCTGGTTGAAGGATCAGAATTTAGCTGAACATGTTAAGACAAGGATTTTGGATGCTCCTTTACAGTCTGATGTGTTGTTTGGTTCGCCTGTGGAAGCTGTTTTAAAGAAAATGGAGGACAAAGCTAAGTCTATGCAAACTGTTAAAGATTTTTTGCAGGTGCAGCCACCAAAGTTTAGTAGAAATTGGCCTGCTAAGGGGTGGACATATCCTGCTTATGATTCTCAGTCTAGGGGTAGGTCTAGACGTGGTAGGGCAGGGCTCAAGGTTCTTTAGGCCTAGAACAGGAGTTCACCTGCTCAGACTTCTGGTGAGGGCAGGGGTCAGTCCTTTCAAACAGACCCAATGACCTGTTTTCAGCTGCCAGCAGATTCACGCCTGGCAGCTCCTTTGGGAGGAAGACTGTCTCTTTTCAAAGAAAATTGGGATTTAATTACTCAAGACAAATGGGTGTTGGATATCATTCACCACGGTTACAGATTTTATTTCCATACAATGCCCCTTTCAAAGGCATGCCAGACGTTCCTCCTCTACAAAGAAAAGAGGCTCACAAGCAAGTTTTACAGTTACTTCACATAGGGGCCATTCAGCCAGTCCCTGTGTCAGAGAGGGGCCTAGGATTTTATTCTCGCCTGTTCCTTGTACCAAAGAAGGGGAACACGTGGAGACCAATTTTGGATTTATCTCTCCTCAACACTTTTTGGACATTCCCAAGTTCAAGATGTTGACGTTACAACAGCTTTTACCTCTGCTGGGCAAAGATCACTGGATGGTAACTTTAGATCTCAAGGAAGCTTACCTTCATGTGCCTATAAGGCTAAGTTGCAGAAAGTATCTGCGGTTTCGAGCTGGAAATTCTCATTATCAGTTCTCTGCATTGCCCTTTGGCTTATCTACTGCGCCCAGAGTATTCACAAAGGTTCTGGCTCCAGTGATAGCTTACTTCAGGCTTCAAGGAATTCAAATCTATCCTTACTTGGACGACTGCCTGATTCTGGCTCAAGAAAAGGAAGACCTTCTACAGCATCTGGAATATGTTATAGCAGTGCTAAGATGCCTAGGGTATTCTGTGAACGAAATAAAGTCCAGTCTAGTACCCTCTCAAGACATGTGCTTTCTGGGCGTGAGACTGAATACAGCAGCCCAGATGGCCTTTTTAACCCCGGACAAACAAAAGAGTCTGTCACTTTACTTCCATCAACTATCTCATCAGTCCGTGCTGACTGCAAGGACAGTCCTTCAAGCATTAGGGTTCATGGCATCTTGTATTCTGGTGCTTCCCAATGCCAAACTGCATATGAGGAAGCTACAATGGTATCTCAAAATGTATGGACACAGCACTGCCAGGATTTGGACACTGTCATTCAAATAATACCTTGCCTTCAAAAGAATTCTTGTGGTGGGCTCAGGAATGTCACCTAAACAAGGGACTCTCTGTGACCCGGCCAGAGGCAAGTCAGATTTTAACGACAGATGCCTCGGACATTGCTTGGGGAGCTCATCTAAATGGAAAGTGGATACAAGACAAGTGGCCTGCCAGACTACAGCATCTACATATCAACATGAAGGAGATGTTAGCAGTCCAGTTTGCGTTAATGGCTTTCAAGGAGTTACTTCTTCCAGGGCAGGTGTTGATTCTAACTGACAACACAACTGTCATGTGGTACATCAACAAGCAAGGAGGGACACCATCTTATCCTCTATGCAGGCAAGCAATGATTTTATGGGAGACTGCTAAGCTTGCAACTAACTCTTCAGTCAAGGTTTCTGCCAGGAGCACAGAACTCCTTAGCAGATGTGTTAAGCAGACAAATCATGGATCCCCACGAGTGGAAACTGGATCTTCATGTATTTCAGAAATTGACAGTGTCATGGGGAACTCCAGACATAGATCTGTTCGCTTCTCCACTAAACCACCAGCTGCCAAAGTATTGCACAAAGGGTTTCATCACACAGCTTGGAAAGTGGATGCTCTGTCTTTCAGTTGGAAAAACCTTCATGTGTATGCCTTTCCACCTCTACCTCTTCTTCCAAAGGTACTATTAAAGGTCAGACAAGACAGGCCAAGGATGATTTTGATAGCTCCAGATTGGCCTCGACAACACTGGTACCCACTACTACCGAGTCTGGTAAATAAGCCTCTATGGCCTTTACCTCTGATTCCTCATCTTTTATCTCAGAAGCACGGTCATCTGCTCAATGTCAAGCTTCACTCTCTTCATCTAACAGCCTGGCATATTCTGTGTTGAAACACAGCAGGTCTCAACTTCCTCAACAAGTTTTAAATGTGATTATGGAAGCTAGAAGACCTAGTACAAGGAGAGTGTACGAGAAAAATGGAAGAGATTTTTATTTTGGAGTACAGCAAAGAATTTGGAGATTTCAGAGCCTAATTTGAGTGTGGCTCTTCAATATCTTACTGAATTATTGGACAAAGGTTTGTCCTTCTCTTCCATAAAGATTCATGCTGCAGCAATTTCAGCTCACTATGATTGTGACCCACCTTGTTTTCGCATCCTTTGTTCAAGCAGTTTCTTAGAGGGGCAAAGAATATAAGACCCCAATGAGCTCCTACTCCTGCTTGGGATCTCAATTTTGTGTTGGAAAAACTTACTCTACAACCTTTTGAGCCTGCAGCTACTGCTGAATTGAAATATTTGTCATGGAAGACTGCTTTTCTGTTGGCTATTACTTCTGCAAGAAGGGTGTCTGAGTTGCAGGCCCTTATGGCAGTAGAGCCCTTTTGATTTTCCATAAGGATAGGGTATCATTACGTACTAATCCTTCTTTTATGCCTAAGGTGGTTTCTAGTGTGGCTTTAAACCAAACTATTCATTTGCCTACGTTTTTTGCAGATCCTCAAAATAAAGGGGAAAAGATTTTGCACACTTTAGATGTACACAGGCAATTGCGTTATTATTTAAGCAGGACTAAGGATTTTAGGCAGTCTCAGCAGTTTTGTTTCTTTTGCTTTGAGTTCTCAGGGCAAGCCTGTGTCAAAACAAACTATTTCTAGGTGGATTGGCTTTTGCATTGCATTTTGTTATTCCCATCATGGCAAGGAGATTCCAGCTGGGATTAGGCCTCATTCCACTAGGGCTACTGCCACTTCAACAGCATTTCTAAGGGGGGTGGCAACTAAGGATATTCTGGAAGCAGCTACTTGGAGTTCAGTGCATACTTTCTCTAGGCATTATCACCTTCCTATCTATTCTAAGTCTAGGGCTGGTTTTGCCACAGCTGTTTTACAAGGCATGTTGTCAGCTCCTACTACTTTATAATTTGCCAGCCTCCCTTACCTCTGCTTTGGGATTCTACCCAATAGTCAGGACTGCAGCAATGGAAGAAGAACATAGTACAGTTTTGTACCTGCCATAAATGTAGATGTTCGAGGATTCCATTGCTGCAGTCCAATCCTCCCTCCTTCCCTCTGTATTTAGGGGTGGTTGTGTAGGTGAGTTTACATGCTTATATTTTTGTATATATTGATGTATATATTATACATGTTTTTGGTGCAGGTTGTTTTGGGACTTGTCTTTTTAGGGTCTTCTGACATCTGGGGCAAGAAAAGACTGAGGATATGACGTCGGTCATGCGCATTAGTACCCTGACGTACTGACGTCAGTCTAATGCGCCCTGACCGACGTCAGCCTTATACTCTGGTATTCGGGCCGACGGGACGCGGACTATACCCAATAGTCAGGACTGCAGCAATGGAATCCTCGAACATCTACATTTATGGCAGGTACAAAACTGTACTTTATACGTAGGCATGCCTGGTTGAAGGAACAAAGTCTGCCTGAACATGTTAAAGCAAAACTACTAGATGCTCCCTTGCAGCAGGATGTTCTTTTTGGTGTTAAAGCAGAAGAAGTTTTAAAGAAAATGGAAGATAAGGCAAAATCAATGCAGACAGTCAAAGATTTCCTACAGGTACAACCCCCTCGCTTCAGCAGAAACTGGCCAACCAAGAATTGGTCCTTTCCAGCCACTGACAGGCCTCAGAGGGGTAAATACAGGCGCCCAAGGGGCAGAGGACAACCACAAGCTCAGTATAAACCTCGCCAATGGACCACTCCAACCCAGAAGCGAGGAGAAGACAGGTCTCAAGCCACCAGAAGGCAAATTCAATGACTTGCACCTCAACTGGCCAAACAAAGCTCTCTTGTCAGCCCCCCTGGGGGGAAAACTAGCATTATTTGCAGACAACTGGCACATGGTCACAAAGGACAAATGGGTCCTAGACATAAATTTATGAAGATACAGATTCCACTTTCACACCTTGCCAGTAAAAAGAGGAATGCCAAACCTGCCACAAAATCAAAGGGCAGAGGCTCAAAAACAAATTACAGCTCTCATGGCCATGAGAGCCATTCAGAGGGTGCCAACTCAAGAGCAAGGCCAAGGATTTTACTCAAGACTATTCCTAGTACCCAGGAAAGAAAATGCTTGGAGACCAATTCTGGACCTTTCAATTCTAAACACTTACAAGTTCCCAAATTCAAGATGCTAACACTACAGCAGCTACTTCCATGTTGGGCAAGGAAGCATGGCTGGTAACGTTAGACCTCAAGGAGGCATACCTGCATGTCCCTATCAGACAAAGTTGCAGAAGATACCTCCGTTTCATTGCAGGTTCAACACATTATCAATTCTCTGCATTGCCATTTGGTTTATCTACTGCGCCCAGAGTATTCACAAAATGCTTGGCACCAGTAATTGCATACTGCAGACAAAGAGGAATTCAAATATATCCATACCTGGACGACTGTCTCATCCAAGCAGAAAGAAAAGACATTCTCATACAACATCTGACTTTTGTGAAGCATCTACTAAATTGTCTGGGGTACACAGTAAACGAAAAGAAGTCAAAACTAGTACCCTCACAAAAAATGACATTCCTGGGTGCCAGCTTGGACACACCGGCCCAGAAGGCTCATCTTACAGCAGACAAGCAATTACAACTGACTCAATATTTCAAGACAATGGCAATAAAGACCCAATTAACTGCAAGAAAAATTCTGCAGGCTTTGGGCTTCATGGCATCTTGCATTCTGATAATACCATTTGCAAAACTGCATATGAGGAAATTACAATGGTACCTAAAAAGCGTATGGTCTCAACACAGCCACAGCTTGGACACAGTGATATCTCTCATTCCCTGCCTTCAACAGGAATTTCTATGGTGGGCACAGGCATGTCACCTCAACAAGGGTCAGCCTTTCACCTTGCCCCCACCCAGGCAAACTATCACAACAGATGCTTCAGAGTATGCCGGGGGGCTCACATGGCAGGGCAGTGCATTCAAGGCCTATGGACCGCAGAACAAAGAAAACTGCACATAAACCAAAAAGAGATGCTAGCTGTACAGAAAGCTCTGACTGCCTTCAAGGATCTACTACAACCCGGACAACACCACAGTAATGTGGTACATAAACAAACAAGGGGGCACACATTCCTACCCTCTTTGCAGGCAAGCAATAATCTTATGGAACACCGCTCTGACCTACCAAGTCTAGTTACAAGCTCACTTCCTGCCAGGACAGAAAAACACATTGGCAGACGACCTAAGCAGAAACATCAACGATCCCCACGAGTGGAAGTTAGACCCACAAATATTTGCAATGATAATTCAAAGATGGGGCCTACCAAATATAAACCTGTTTGCCAGTCCTCAAAACTACCAGCTGACAAAATTTTGTACAAGGGCATTCCACCAACAAGCTTGGAAAGTGGATGCTCTCTCCTTCAGTTGGAAAAATATGACAGCATATGCCTTTCCTCCATTACCTCTTCTCACAAAGGTTCTTTTGAAAGTCAAAAAGGAGAAACCTCGAATGGTTCTCATAGCCCCAGACTGGCCATGCCAGCACTGGTACCCACTATTGAAGAATATGGCTCACAGTCCACCATGGATATTGCCTCAAATACCTAATTTGCTCACACAGCAAGACAAGCAGATTCTACACAGCCAGATCAAAGCCTTAAACCTGGCTGCATGGCAAATCAATTAAGCAGCCAACCAGCCCCTCTTTCACAAGCAGTACTGGATGTTATTCTAGAAGCTAGGAGGCCAAGCACCAGGAAGGCTTACTCGGACAAATGGAAAATGTTTTCTGCTTGGAACCAAGCAAAAGGCCTGGATACAACTCAGCCTCATATGCCTCACATTCTGCAGTATTTAGCTGAGATGTTGCATAAAGGACTTTCCTTCTCTATTAAAATCCATGCTTCAGCTATTTCAGCTCACTACGACACGAATCCACCTTTATTTTCAAATCCACTCCTAAGGCACTTCCTCAGAGGGGCAAAAAATATTAGACCACCTAGAAGAGCTCCTACACCTACATGGGACCTCAACTTTGTTCTGGAAAAACTAACATTACTTCCCTTTGAACCAGCTTTTTCTGCAGACCTTCAGTTCCCATCTTGGAGGACTGCCCTGCTCCTGGCAATAACTTCTGCTAGGAGAGTTTCAGAATTACAGGCACTTATGGCAGTGGAACCTTTCCTCATTTTTCATCAGGACAGAGTTTCTCTACGAACTAATCCTTCCTTCATGCCTAAGGTGGTTTCCAGCGTAGCTTTAAATCAAACAATCCATCTACCCCAATCCACAGAACAAAGGTGAGAGACTCCTACATTCCTTGGACATTCACAGGCAGCTTCGATATTACTTGGATAAAACTAAAGCTTTCAGAAAAACTGACCAGCTCTTTGTTTCCTATGCTACAGCTTCTCAAGGGAGGGCCATTTCCAAGCAAACCATTTCTAAATGTATAGGCCATTGCATACGATTCTGCTATACCCATCATGGGAAACCAGTTCCTCCTACCATTAGATCCCACTCTACCAGGGCAACAGCTACCTCTACAGCCTTTCTCAGGGGGGTTCCTACCAAGGAAATTTTAGAAGCTGCAACTTGGAGTTCTGTACACACCTTCGCCAAACACTATCACCTACCTCTTTATTCTAAGTCCAGGGCAGGCTTCGCCACTGCAGTTCTGCAGGGACTCATTGCCTCCTCTAACCCTCTATAATACCTCCACCCTACCTTAGCTTTGGGACTCAACCCAAGTGTGATGACTGCAACAGGGTAACACGATGAACATAGTACAATTTTATACCTACCATAAATGTAGATGTTCGAGTGTTCACCCTACTGCAGTCCAGGTTACCCTCCCTCCAACCCCTCTGATCTACTGGCTAAACCTATGCTATGCCTTACTGATGTATTTGCTTATAGCTGAAGGGTTTTTGTGTCTGTACAGTGTTCTCACATTTTGGTACTGATTTAGATCACCCTTTTGGGGGCACCTGACATCTGGGGCAAGAAAAACTGAAGAAAATGGCGTTGGTTGCAGTATATGTACCCCTGGCGCACTGACGTCAGGGATGAGGCGACAGCAACCGACGTTGGACCAAGACTTTGGAAATCCGGCCGACTGCGGGGACTGCCTGACGACAGGATAACCCAAGTGTCATGACTGCAGCAGGGTGAAAACTCGAACATCTACATTTATGGTAGGTGCAAAACTGTACTTTTCATATGCTCAAATATCAGCATGTTATGGAATTACTGAAACAGAAAATTGTTGATTTCTGAATGTGTGGAAAATAAAGAATTACAGGAATTATTGCATGCAGCAGAACAGTTTGGAAAGCATACTTTGCAATGTGGTTTTGATTCCTTGGAGGCCTCTTGCAGGGCCGCAGTTACTGGATCTGTGATTAGAAAGTATGCCTGGCTAAGAGAGCAAAATTTGCCTGATCATGTTAAAGTTAAATTGCTGGATGCACCTTTACAGCATGATACTCTGTTTGGTATTAAGGCAGAAGAGGTTTTAAAGAAAATGGAAGACAACGCTAAGTCTATGCAAACTGTAAAAGACTTCTTACAAATGCAGCCACCAAGATTCAGTATACACTGGCCTACAAAAAATTGGTCCTTTCCTGTGTCTGACAGAGCTTCACGGGGCAAATCCAGGTGCTCTAAAGGCTCTAGATACCAGTCACAGGATTCTTATAGGTCAAAGCAATGGGGTGCCTCTACCTCCAAATCTGGAGGAAATAAAGCGCAACCCTACAGTAAACAGTGTCAATGACTTCCCTCTGCCATCACCAAGCACTTATCTTTTGGCAGCCCCCTTTGGGGGAAAATTAGCACTTTATGCTCAAAATTGGCAGTTAATAACCTAAGACAAGTGGGTGTTAAACATAGTATCCCAGGGATACAGATTTCATTTCCACACTCTGCCAATGGCAAACGGTTGTCCAGTTCTGCCGAAAATTCAATGGGCAGAGGCACAGAATCAGGTTACATCCCTCATGGGTATGGGGGCTATTCAGCCAGTGCCAGAACAGGAAAAAGGACAAGGGTTTTACTCCAGGCTGTTCTTGGTTCCCAGAAAAGGCAAGGCCTGGCGCCCAATACTGGATTTATCAATTTTGAACACATTCTTGGACATACCAAAATTCAAAATGCTGACTTTGCAGCAGCAGCTTCTGGCCATGCTGGGCAAGAACGCTTGGCTAGTGACTCTAGACTTAAGAGGCATACCTGCATATCCCAGTAAGGGAATCGTGCAGAAGATACCTCCGCTTCAAGGCTGGTTTCATGCATTACCAATTCTCTGCACTGCCCTTTGGCTTATCTACTGCGCCCAGGGTCTTTACAAAGTGCCTGGCACCAGTAATTGCATTTTGCAGACAAAGTAGTATACAAATCTATCTTTATTTGGACAACTGTCTCATTCAAGCAGAAAACAAGTACATTCTACTTCAGCATCTAGCGTTTGTGAAAAGGCTTCTAACATGCCTAGGGTACACAAACGAAAAGAAATCACAACTGGTACCCTCTCAAAAGATAAAATTCCTGGGTGCAAGCTTGAATACAACTGCCCAGATGGCTTTCCTCACGCCATACAAACAAAGGCAACTGATTATTTACTTCAAACAGATGGCAACAAAAACCCAGTTATCTGCAAAACAAATTCTGCAGGCTTTGGGGTTCAAGGCATCCTGCATTCTACTGATTCCATATGCAAGACTGCATATGAGGAAACTACAGTGGTACCTAAAAAGTTTATGGAGTCAACATTGTCACAGACTGGAAACAATGATTCCTCTCATTCCCTGCCTACAACAGGAGTTTCTTTGGTGGGCAGTGACATGTCACCAGAACATGGGACGGTCTTTCACCCTACCCCCTGCCAGCCAAACCCTTACTACAGACGCTTCAGACTATGCATGGAGGGCCCACCTGGCGGGGAGATGCATTCAGGGCATATGGAGCCCAAAACAAATGCATCTGCATATCAACAAGAAAGAGATGTTAGCTGTTCAGAATGCCTTGACAGCCTTCAAGGACTTACTTCATCCAGGACAACAACTGATAAAGATGGACAACACCACGGTTATGTGGTACATAAATAAGCAGGGGGGCACACACTCCTACCCCCTTTGCAGACTAGCGATGGCACTGTCAAACACAGCCTTGACTTACCAAGTACATCTTCAAGCTCAATTCCTGCCAGGAAAACAAAATACTCTGGCAGATGACCCAAGCAGAAACCTTATGGACCCTCACGAGTGGAAACTGGATCCACAAATCTTCAGTATGATGACAAAGAAATGGGGGAGCCCGGACATAGATCTATTTACCTCTCCCCATAATTATCAACTGGACAAATTCTGCACAAGGACTTATCACAGACAAGCATGGAAAGTGGATGCCCTATCCTTCAGTTGGAAAAGCCTATCAGTTTACGCCTTTCCTTCTCTGCCTCTTCTTCCCAAGGTCCTAAGGAATATGTCTCAACTCCCTCCTTGGTACTTGCCTCAAATACCTCATTTACTGTTTCAGCAAAACAATCAGATCCTGCACAATCAGCTCCAAACACTGAACCTGGCAGCATGGCTGGTCATGTAGTTATTCAAGCAACACCTCTCAGTAAAACTGTGATGGATGTCATTTTGGAAGCCAGAAGGCCTAGTACTAGAAAATCTTATGCTGATAAATGGAAGAGATTCTGTGCTTGGAACAAAGCACAAGGGACTGACACAGCAAAGCCAAATATTCCTCATATTTTACAATACTTGACTGAGATGCTTGACAAAGGCCTGTCTTTTTCATTAATAAAAATCCATGCCTCTGCCATCTCTGCTCATTACAACACAGAGCCACCGATCTTTTCTCATCCTTTGCTAAAACAGTATCTTAGAGGGGCCAAAAATTTAAGACGACCCAGATCATCAACCATTCCTGCATGGGACCTCAGTTTTGTGTTGGAAAAGCTCACCCTGCCTCCATTTGAACCAGCTGCTACTGCAGATATAAAGTTTTTATCATGGAAACCGCTTTACTTCTGGCAATCACTTCAACTTCAGCAAGAAGGGTTTCAGAGCTACAGGCCCTCATGGCTGTGGAGCCTTTTATTATTTTGTACCCAGTGTGTCCCTCAGGACCAATCCTTCTTTTATGCCTAAGGTGGTATCAAGTGTGGCTCTTACCAAACTATTCATCTGCCAAGTTTTTGTCCAAATCCGCAGAACAAGGGAGAGCGGATTCTGCATTCCTTGGACGTGCATAGACAACTAAGGTTCTCCTTAAACAGAACCAAATCTCTAAGAAAAACTGAGCAGCTACTGGTGGCATTTGCTGCAGGATCAGAGGGAAAGGCTATTTCAAAGCAGACTATTTCAAAGTGGACAAGTCACTGCATTTGTTTCTGCTATTTGCATCATGGTAAACCCGTGCCCAAGGGCATTGGGTCTCATTCCACCAGGGCTGCATCTTACATCAGCAGCTTTTCTCAGAGGGGTACCAACCAAAGTCATTCTAGAAGCTGCTGCTTGGAGTTCTGTTCATAATTTTACAAAGCATTATCATTTGCCTCTCTTCTCTAAGTCCAGGGCAGGCTTTGCCATTGCAGATGTTCATCGCGTTACACTGCTGCAGTCATTACACTTGGGTTATCCTGCCATCAGGCGGTCCCGCAGTCGGCCCGAGTTCCAAAGTCTTGGTCCGGCGTCTGTTGCTGTCGCTTCTTCCTGACATCAGTGCGCCAGGGGTATACAAGATGCAGCCGTTGCCATTTTCTTCAGTCTTTCTTGCCGTGCGGTGCCCGAAGCAAAAGCAGTTCGCAAGTGCCGGTCGGCCGATTCCTGAGATTTTCATTCCGAATCCTGTACCGAAGTCTTCTACAAAGCTAAGTACCCCGTTGGGGAAACTTTTTCTTGCCTCAGACTGATGTCAGTAAAAGTTAATAATTGTATTTCTTGTGAGAAGCAAATGCCTCATAAGGATTTCCATTCCTGTTGTATCCCATGCGTAGGCCCAGACCACGACGTCACAGGTTGTCGGTTTTGTGCTAGGTTTAACAAGAGCACTATTAAACGTCTGTTTGATTTTGCCCGACATTATTTTGGCAGAAAATTCAATTACACCATGCTGTCGGAACAACCGACGACCATGTTACACAAAAAACGCAAAGACAAGGACAGGCATCCGAGGCCCAAAACTGACGAAGCCACTTCTAGGCCAGTCGCCGGTTCTCCGGTTTTCAGCGAGGCGCCTTCGCAGCCCCTGACATCCGCTTCTTTGGAACCACAGGTCGCCTCTGACTCCCACGTGGAGATGGCTGGACCTTCAAATGCACCAGATTTACGGCCTACCGAGACTAACCCTTCAGAGGGATCCGGAGTAGCTGAACAACCTGTAGCTTCAGAGGGTGTTTTCAGACCTACTCAGTTAACCATTAAATCTTCTGCTAAATCTAAAACAAAGAAACAACTTCAGCATTCACCAGGGACAGGCCTCCATGCCTAAGAAACAGATGCTCAAAATGGCCTAAGACTTAATTACTCTGATCAGGGGGTCCCACCCTCCTGATAAAAGGCCTAGACAGGATGCAAACTATGACTCATCCGACCAGGTGTCCATCTCTTCAGATTCATCCTCAGACCAAGGGTACTCTTTACCCCTTATGAGGATTCTGATGCTGAGGAATCAATTCCTTCAGCCTCTCCACCAGAGGACTACTCCTTTGGGGAAACCTTACATACCATGAGGGAGCATTTCCATTGGGAGGGCCAGGATTTTTCAGAGTCCAAGAAAAGGCTCAGATTTTCTTTTATTACCTCAACACAGACCCCTTGCTATTCCGCCAGTGTTAGATATTGTGGATGATGTGTATTCTGAATCCAGTTTAAATCCTGATTCCTTACCTCCTGCTCCAGTTAAGCCAGACAGATACTACAGAGTCCCTGACTCTCACAAATTCCTTTATAAAAGCCCTGTTGCTGACCCTGAAACGATTTCCCAGGGTCCCAAAGGGGTAAAGGCCTCTACAACAAAAAATCCAGTCCCCTCTGACAGAGATTCCAGAGCATTAGACAGATGGGGGAAGAAAGTATATACATCTGCAACTTTAGCAATGAGGGCCTTAAATTGCCAGTTTCACATGCTTAAATATCAGCAATATTTGATGTCTCAGTTGAAACAAAAAATGCTTCCAAATTCAGATCTTCTTAACTATAAGGAAATGCAGGATTTATTGCATGCAGCTGAACAAGTGGGAAACATACTTTGCAATGTGGTTTTGATTCATTAGAGGCCTCCTGTAGAGCAGCAGTTACAGGGTCTGTCATTAGAAGACATGCTTGGTTAAAAGAGCAGACTTTACCAGATCATGTTAAAGCAAAATTATTGGATGCACCTTTGCAGCAGGATGTTTTATTTGGAGTTAAGGCAGAAGAGGTATTAAAGAAAATGGAGGATAAAGCAAAATCTATGCAAACGGTGAAGGATTTCTTACAGGTTCAGCCTCCTCGATTTAGCAGAAATTGGCCAACAAAGAATTGGTCCTTTCCAGTTTCAGACAGACCTCAAAGGGGCAGATACAGACGTCCAAGAGGCAGAGGTCCAACCACAAGGTACTTACAGGCCTCGACAATAGGGTGCTTCAACCCAGAAAGAAGGGAAAGACAGGTCTCAACCTTATAAAAAAACAGCCCCAATGACTTCCCACTACAGCTGCCAAACACTTCTCTCTTGACAGCCCCCTTGGGGGAAAACTGGCACTTTTCAGTCACAATTGGCATATGATCACCAAAGACAAATGGGTTCTCAATATTGTGTCTCAAGGTTTACAGGTTCCACTTTCACACTCTGCCAAGGTTAAAAGGAATGCCAAATCTGCCACCAAATCAATGGGCAGAGGCTCAAAAACAAATTACAGCACTCATGGACATGAGCTATTCAAAAGGCACCAACACAGGAGCAAAGACAAGGATTTTACTCAAGACTGTTTCTGGTTCCCAGAATGGACAAAGCCTGGAGGCCCATTCTGGATCTTTCTTCTCTACATTCTTACCTGGATGTTCCAAAATTCAAAATGTTGACACTACAGCAGCTTCTTCCCTTGCTGGGCAAGAAAGCTTGGCTCGTAACTTTGGACCTCAAGGAGGCATACGTGCATGTCCCTATCAGACAAAATTTCAGAAGATACCTCAGATTCTTAGCAGGTTCAATGCATTACCAATTCTCTGCACTGCCCTTTGGCTTTTCTACTGCGCCCAGGGTCTTTACAAAATGCCTGGCACCAGTAATTGCATTTTGCAGACAAAAAAGAATTCAAATTTACCCATACTTGGATGACTGCCTTATTCAAGCAGAGAGCAAAGACATTCTTCTAAAACATCTGGCGTTTGTAAAAAGATTGCTAATTTGCCTAGGGTACACAGTAAACGAAAAGAAGTCAAAACTAGTGCCCTCACAAGAGATAATATTCCTGGGTGCCAGCTAAATACAATGGCCCAGATGGCTTATCTCACGCCAGACAAGCAAAGACAACTAACTCAATATTTCCAATTGATAGCAACAAAAACCCAACTCCCTGCAAGAAAAATTCTGCAGGCCTTGGGTTACATGGCATCTTGCATACCACTAATTCCATATGCCAAACTTCATATGAGGAAACTACAATGGTACCTAAAGACTGTCTGGTCTCAACACTGTCACAGTTTGGAAATAGTAATACCACTTATTCCTTGCCTTCAATAGGAGTTTCAATGGTGGGCTCAAGCCTGTCACCTCAACAAGGGACAGCCTTTCACTCGACCCACAGCCAGGCAAACATTGATAACAGATGCTTCAGATTACGCCTGGGGGAGCACACATGGCAGGAAAATGTATTCAGGGCAAGTGGCCCTCAGAACAAAGGCATCTTCACATCAATCAAAAAGAGATGGTAGCTGTACAAAATGCCCTTATAGCTTTCAAGGACCTTCTGCATCCAGGACAACTACTGCTAAAGACAGACAACACCACAGTTATGTGGTACATAAACAAGCAAGGGGGCACTCATTCATATCCCCTCTGCAGACAAGCCATGACCTTGTGGGACGCCGCTCTAACCTATCAAGTTAATCTGCAAGCACAATTCCTGCCAGGAGAGAAAAACACACTGGCAGACGACTTAAGCAGAAACATCATGGATCCGCACGAGTGGAAATTACATCCACAAATGTTCAGGATGATAACACAAAAATAGAGCCTGGACATAGATCTGTTCGCATCCCCAATGAATTGCCAGCTGCAGAAATTCTGCACAAGGACTTGCCACCCACAAGCATGGAAAGTGGATGTCCTCTCATTCAGCTGGATAAACCTACAAATATACGCTTTCCCACCACTACCTCTCCTTTCAAAGGTACTCATAAAAGCCAGACAAGAAAAGCCAAAGATGATCCTGATTGCCCCAGACTGGCCACGTCAGCACTGGTACCCAATCTTAAAGAACTTAGCACAAGGTCCACCATGGATTTTGCCTCAAATCCCACAACTTCTGACTCAGCAAAACAATTAGATACTTCACGGCCAGCTCAAGACTTTAAACCTGGCTGCATGGCAGATTCCTTAGTCAAGCAAGCAATGCCTCTCTCCAAAGCTGTTGTGGGTGTCATTCTGGAGGCCAGAAGGCCTAGCAGCAGCAAAGCCTATTCGGATAAATGGAAGAGATTCTGTGCCTGGAACCATGCTCACAGCCTTGACCCTCTTGTCCCAAATATTCCTCAGATACTACAATACTTAACTGAGATCCTGGACAAAGGCCTCTTCTTTTCATCCATTAAGATCCATGCCTCTGCCATCTCTGCTCATTACAACACAGACCCACCAATTTTTTCTAATCTTTTGCTAAAACAGTACCTCAGAGGGGCTAAAAACATAAGACCGCCCTGTGGAGCACCAGCTCCAACTTGGGACCTCAACTTAGTCTTGGAAAAATTAACTTTACCTCCTTTTGAGCCAGCTAACTCAGCAGACTTAAAATATGTCTCTTGGAAAACGGCTCTGCTCCTGGCAATAACCTCAGCACAAAGAGTTTCAGAATTACAGGCACTAATGGCAGTGGAACCTTTCATCATTTTCCACCAAGACAGGGTGTCTCTAAGAACTAACCCTAGTTTTATGCCAAAGGTGGTATCAAGTGTGGCTCTAAACCAAACTATTCACTTGCCAACTTTTTATCCAAATTCACAGAATAAAGGGGAGAGACTACTACATTCCGTGGACATACACAGGCTGTTATGCTTCTACTTGGACAAAACGAATGCTTTCAGAAAAACTGAGCAATTGTTTGTAGCATGTGCTGCAGGAACACCGGGAAAAGCCATTTCAAAACAGACCATATCAAAATGGATAGGGCACTGTATACGTTTCTGCTATACACACCATGGGAAAACTGTGCCTAACAGCATTAGGTCTCATTCCACCAGGGCAACAGCCACTTCAACTGCCTACCTTAGAGGAGTACCTACCAAGGACATTTTGGAAGCAGCAACTTGGAGTTCTGTACATACCTTCACCAAGCATTACCATCCGCCTCTTTACTCTAAATCCAGAGCTGGCTTTGCCACTGCAGTGCTGCAGGGCCGTGTAGCCACCCCTAATGCCTTATAGAACCAACCACCCTACCTCAGCTTTGGGATTCTACCAGAGTGTAATGACTGCAGCAGTGTAACACGATGAACATAGTGCAGTTTTGTACCTACCATAAATGTAGATGTTCGAGTGTATACACTGCTGCAGTCTAGGTTACCTTCCCTCCTTCCCCTCTTACTTGCTGGTGCTTACCGAAGCCTTCTACCCTTTGCTACCTATGGGGAGTATTTGCTGGTAACTGAAAGTTTTTGATTGCTTTTCTCATGTATGTTTTATTAGCAATTTACATTGCCTACCTTTTTGGGGGCACCTGACATCTGGGGCAAGAAAAACTGAAGAAAATGGCGTCAGCTGCATCTTATATACCCCTGGCGCACTGACGTCAGGGAAGAAGCGACAGCAACTGATGCCGGACCAAGACTTTGGAACTCGGAACGACTGCGGGACCGTCTGACAGCAGGATAACCCAAGTGTAATGACTGCAGCAGTGTATACACTCGAACATCTACATTTGTGGTAGGTACAAAACTGTACTTTCTGCAGGGCCTTATAGCCGCCCCTAATGCTATTTAGCTCCAGCCCTCCCATCCATAGCTTTGGGACTCTACCCAAATGTAATGACTGCAACAGTGAAACACGAAGAACATAGTACAGTTGTGTACACTTACCATAAATGTAGATGTTCGAGTGTATTCACTGTTGCAGTCTGAGTTACCCACCCGCCATCCCCCCTTATTCTACAGCTTGTCTTTCCTTCACTATATTCTACAGCCTTTGTGGTGTATTTGCTGTTAGATGAAGGTAAAGTTTATGTTGTGACCATTGCATGTATGTATAGTCATATATTTACATACATTTTTGCTCCCCATTTGGGGGGCACCTGACATCTGGGGCAAGAAAAACTAAAGAAAATGGCGTCAGCTGCCTGTTTTATACCCCTTACGACCTGACGTGATGGAAGAGAAGACAGCAACCAACGCAGGACCCAAGACTTTGATATTCAGGCCGACTGAGGGCAACCTGCCAGCAGATTACCCAAATGTAATGACTGCAACAGTGAATACACTCTAACATCTACATTTATGGTAAGTGTACGCAACTGTACTTTATTGACTTATTTTCAGTTATACCCCATGACAAGGGTCTAGTTTTGTTAGAAGAGGTTATATATGATGCTAGTTTAACAAATGATGAATGTACATTTAATTTTACAATTAATGGACCTGGTTTTAAAGTGTAATTACATCGTCTTTAGGGGTGATTTTTTTCACCAAATAAAAGGGGTGGCGATGGGAGCAATATGCGCACGCACCTATGCTAACTTAGTGTTAGCAAGGTGGGAAGAGAAATTTGTTTTAGACTCTGTATACAGTCATTGTTGGATTCTATACAAGAGATTCCTGGATCTGTGTTCTTTGGTCTGCTTCGGATGAAGAGTTAATGGCTTTCATTAATTTTTTTAAACAACAGTACCAGCTTTTTAAAATTTACCCACAAACTTACTTGAGACAAATTGGAGTGTTTAGATGTAGAAATATATAAGAACACCACCACCTAAAATTCTAAAGTGTTTAGGAAAAGTACATACTGTAATTCCTACTTAAATTGTAATAGTGGTCATCCCATGCATTATAAGTAGAACATTGTAAAGAGACAATACATTACATCCAGAAGGATGATTTTGTGAAGGAGATGGAAGTGTTGAGAACAATGTTTAAGGCAAGAAACTACCCAGATTACTTGCTTAGTCAAGTCGAAAAGGAGGCAATGGAGGGTAGAAGTGGAAGATTTAGACCTATACTAGGAATAAACATGGAAGAAATTGTAGTTGGGAATACAGAAAAGGAAGAGAATTTTGACAGGGCATTAGTTATTGAATATAATGCTAGTTCAGACTTGGTTAAAAATATTTTAGACAGTGAATGGAATAGGATGTTCATCGTGTTTCACTGTTGCAGTCATCACTGTAGGGTTCTTCCTGCCGGCGGGCAGTACTCGGTCAGCCAGAATCCCAAAGTCTGGGTCCGGCGTCGGCTGTTCAGTCATGCTCCCTGACGTCAGAGTGCCAGGAGTACAAAGCTGCCAGCCGACGCCATGTTTTCCAGTCTTTCTTGCCGTGCGGTGGAAGCAGTTCGCAAGTGCCGGTCAGCTGACTCCTGATATTTTTCGTGCTTCATTCCGAAGATTTTCTTCTTCTTCTCAAAGCTAAGTACCCCGTTGGGGAAACTTTTTTCTTGCTCCAGTCCGATGTCAGGAAAAAGTTAATAATTGTATTTCTTGTGGGAAGCAAATACCTCATAAGGATTTCATTCATACTGTATTCCTTGTTTAGGCCCTGACCACGAAGTAGCTACTTGTCAGTTTTGTGCTAGATTTAATCAATGTACTATTAAGCGGAGATACGATTTTGCTTTTCACTACTTTGGCAGGCGATTTAATTACAATATGTCGGACTCTCTTCCGACTACCGGAGTTCACAAATGATGCAAGGATAAGGATAGGCCTCCGAGGTCCAAATCAGACGACTGTTTACAAGTAGAGCCAGCTACAGGTTCGGCCATCGTCAGGCGCTTTTGCAGCCCCTGTCGGCCATTACAGAACCGATTGCCGAAACGGACTCCCACGAGGAGCCAACTAGGCTTTTGAGTACTACAGGTGCAGGACCTTCGGACAATGCTCCCTCGGATGGGTCCGGAGCCGCTGTGCAGGTACCGGCTTCCGAGGGGGTTTTCAGGCCTACACAGCTTCAAATAAAGACAAAGGCAAAGACAAAGGCGAAGATTCCTTCTACATGATATGAGGGAACATTTTCACTGGGAAGGACAGGAGTACTCTGAATCTAAGAGAAGGCTTAGGGATTTCCTCCTTCTTCCCCAACACAGACCCCTGGCTATTCCTCCTATTTTGGATATTGTGGATGATGTTTTTTCTGAGGCTAATTTAACTCCTGACTCCTTTCCTCCAGCTCCTGCAAAGCCTGACAGATATTACAGGGTCCCTGACTCCCACCAGTTTCTTTATAAAAATCCTGCTGCTGATCCAGAAACCATTTCTCAGGGTCCTAAAGGTGTTAAGGCCACCTCTGCTAAAAACCCTATTCCGTCAGATAAGGATTCTAGAGCTTTGGAGAGATGGGGCAAAAAAGTGTACACTTCTGCTGCTTTATCCATTAGGGCTTTAAATTGTCAATTTCATATGCTAAAATATCAGCAATTTCTTCTGTCTGTTATGAAACAAAAGCTAGGTACCATTTCTGCTTGTGCAGATAATGAGGAATTACACAATTTGCTACATGCTACTGAGCAGGTGGGGAAGCATGGCTTACACTGTGGTTTTGATGCCTTGGTGGCTTCATGCAGGGCGGCTGCCACTGGCAGTCATTAGAAGACATGCTTGGTTAAAGGAACAAAACTTGCCTGATCAAGTGAAAGCAAAGTTACTGGATGCTCCTGTTCAGCATAATGTTTTGTTTGGTTATAAGGCTGAAGAGGTGATAAAGAAAATGGAGGATAAGGCAAAATCCATGCAAACGGTTAAGGATTTCTTACAGGTTCAGCCCCCAAGATTTAGCAGAAATTGGCCAACTAAAAATTGGTCCTTTCCCAGCTCGGACAGGCCTCAGCGGGGTAGATATAGGCGCTCCAGAGGGAGAGCTCAAGCACAGACCTCTTACAGACCTAGACAGTGTAGTGCTTCCAACCCCCGTGGTGGAGAGGACAGGCCTCAATCTTACAGAAAACAGGCTCAATGACTCCCCCTGCATGGCTCCAGGAACCTCTCTCCTGGAAGCCCCTCTAGGAGGAAAACTCTTTTTCACCAAAATTGGACTTGCATAACCCAAGACAAGTGGGTTCTGGATGTAGTTTCAAGAGGTTACAAATTCCACTTTCATACCTTGCCAAAACCAAACGGATGGCCAGACCTACCAAAACATCAATGGGCAGAGGCATTAAACCAGGTGGGATCCCTCATGGCTATGAGGGCCATAGAACTGGTTCCACAATCAGAGGCGAGGCAAGGCTTTTACTCAAGGCTCTTTGTAGTTCCCAGAAAACAAAATTCCTGGAGACCCATCCTGGATCTGTCAGTATTAAATACTTTCCTGGAGATACCAAAGTTCAAGATGCTTACTCTGCAGCAGCTCCTGCCAATGTTGAGCAAAAATGCATGGATGGTGACATTGGATTTAAAGGAGGCTTACCTACACATCCCCATCAGACAGGAGTGCAGAAAATATTTCAGGTTCAAGGCCGGCTCGAAACATTACCAATTCTCTGCGCTGCCCTTTGGCTTGTCTACTGTGCCCAGGGTCTTCACCAAGTGCCTGGCACCAGTAGTAGATTACTGCAGACTCAAGGGAATTCAAATTTACCCTTATCTGGACGACTGCCTTATTCAAGCAGACAGCAAGAATGCCTGACTCCAGCACCTGGAATTTGTTCAAAATCTACTCGAGAATCTGGGATTCACTGTGAACATAAAAAAGTCAAATTTGACACCCACACAACAGATAACTTTTCTGGGTGCTCTTCTAAACACAACAACCCAAATGGCATTCCTGACATCCGAAAAACAACTTTAGTTGGCTTCAACTTTCAAAACCCTGGCGTTAATGTCTCTGCTAACTGCAAGGAAATTCCTGCAGGCTTTGGGTTACATGGCCTCCTGCATCCTTCTCCTACCATATGCAAGACTGCATATGAGAAAAATACAATGGTACCTAAAAAGTGTATGGTCCCAGCATTGCCACAGTCTAGATGCACAGATTGCCGTCTTACCTTGCCTACAAAAGGAATTCCATTGGTGGGCCATGGCATGTCTTCAAAACAAAGGGAAAGCCTTCAGTCTGCCTCCAGCCAACCAAGTGTTAACCACGGACTCCTCGGATTACGCATGGGGAGCCCACTTGCAGGGGAAAGGCCTGCAAGGTTTTTGGACAGAGGATCAGAAGCACCTACATATCAATTTAAAGGAGATGTTAGCTGTACAGAATGCCCTCTTGGCTTTCAGGGATCTTCTACAGCTGGGACAACTACTGATATGGACAGACAACACCACAGTTATGTGGTACATAAACAAGCAAGGGGGTTCACACTCCTACCCCCTTTGCAGACTAGCCATGACTCTATGGAACACAGCTCTAGCTTGAAAAGTGGACCTACAAGCTCAGTTCCTGCCAGAGAAACGAAATATTCTGGCAGACAGCCTGAGCAGGAACCTGTCAGACCCACACGAGTGGATGCTAGACACCCAAATATTCAAGATGATTACAGAAGCCTAGGCTGCCCGGACATAGATCTATTTGCATCCCCCCTCAACTATCAGTTACAGATTTTTTGCACAAGGACATATCACAAACTAGCATGGAAAATGGATGCTCTCTCATTCAGTTGGAGGAACCTCTCGGGTATGCCTTTCCTCCTCTACCTCTTCTCTACATGGGTGTTATTAAAGATAAATCAGGACAAACCCAAGATGATTTTACTGGCCCCAAATTCGCCTCGTCAATTTTGGTACTCAACACTGATGAATCTATCCCAGGAGCCTCCTTGGATTCTATCTCCGATTCCAAATCTTTTGTCCCAACACCAGGGCCAGGTTCTGCACTCTCATATCAAAACTCTCAGCCTGGCAGTCTGGCGAATTCAGGGTCTATGATTAATCCTACCCTTCCCAAACAGGTCATGGATGTCATCTTAGAAGCCAGACGACCTAGCACTTGAAAATCTTATGAAGGTAAATGGAAGAGATTTTGCACCTGGATGCATGCTCAGAATCTGGATCCTCTCATTCCCAATATTCCATTGATTTTCCATTACCTGACAGACATGTTACATAAGGGTTTGTCCTCCTCCTCCATAAAAATACATGCCTCCGCTATCTCCGCACATTACAATATGGATCCTCCAATCTTTTCGCATCCGCTACTGAAACAATATCTCAGAGGAGCAAAGAAAATATTTAAGGCCCCCTAGGACACCACCCATACCTGCCTGGGACCTCAACTATGTTCTGGAAAAACTTACTCTGCCTCCTTTTGAGCCTGCTGCCGCATCTGATATTAAGTTTTTATCATGGAAGACAAGCTCTCCTACTGGCTTTGACTTCAGCCAGGAGAGTCTCGGAGTTACAAGCTCTCATGGCTGTGGAACCTTATATTATTTTTCATCAAGACAGGGTCTCTTTAAGGACTAATCCTACTTTCATGCCTAAAGTGGTTTCTAAAGTGGCTTTAAACCAAACTATTCACCTGCCAACCTTTTTCACTAATCCACAAAATAAGTGGGAAAGGATCTTGCATTCCTTGAACATGCACAGGCAGCTTCGTTTTGACCTGGACAGAACCAGGGATATCAGGAAAACACAGCAATTGTTTGTTTCTTGTGCAGCAAATTCCCAAGGCAAAGCTATTTCAAAACAGACCATTTCTAAATGGGTTGCTCATGGAATCAGATTTTGTTACTCTCATCATGGAAAGCAAATCCCAGCAACTGTTAGGATTCACACTACCAGAGCTGCTGCTACTTCAGCTGCCTTTCTCAGGGGAGTACCTACCAAAGATATTTTGGAAGCTGCAACTTGGAGTTCAGTGTATACTTTCTCTAAGCACTATAATCTCCCTCTTTATTCTAAGTCTAGGGCAGGCTTTGCTTCTGCAGTCTTGCAGGGCCTTCTAGCCGCCCCTTCTACTCTATAACCACCACCCTTTATCTCTACTTTGGGATTCAACCCTACAGTGATGACTGCAGCAGTGAAACACAATGAACATAGTACAGTTGTGTACACTTACCATAAATGTAGATGTTCGAGTGTCTTCACTGTTGCAGTCTGGGTTACCCACCCTCCTGTCCCCTCTTACACTTTTATTACTGTGGTTTCCTATTTTACCCTTCTTCTTAGGTGTATTTGCTACATGGTATGGGGTTTGTTGTACGTTACATTTTTGTTTTACTATTAGCCTTCTCTTTTGGGCACCTGACATCTGGGGCAAGAAAAACTGGAAAACATGGTGTTGGCTGGCAGCTTTGTACTCCTGGCGCTCTGACGTCAGGGAGCATGACTGAACAGCTGACACCGGACCCAGACTTTGGGATTCTGGCCGACCAAGGACTGCCTGCCGGCAGGAAGAACCCTACAGTGATGACTGCAACAGTGAAGACACTCTAACATCTACATTTATGGTAAGGTTACACAACTGTACTTTTCTTGCCTTTACTAATCTAGATATGCTATCTAAAGATAAGATAAAAGTTGTCTATGAAAATGCCAACTCCCTAAAAAATCAAGTGAATCATGAAGTAGAAATATGGAATAGTAACAAGAGATTTGGAACTTACAAATGTGGTCATTGTCCTCTGTGTGAATGGACCGTTAATAAAGAGGAAGATGTTCTTCGTGTTTCACTGTTGCAGTCATCACATTTGGGTTACTTCCCTGCAGGTAGCCCTCAGCTGGCCTGAATACCAGAGTTTTCGGATTTCTGCATTGGATGCTGTCGCTTCTTCTATGACATCAGTGGTATAAAACATGCAGCCGACGCCATTACATCAGTCTTTCTTGCCGTGCGGTGCAGTTCGCAAATGCCGGTCTGCCGACTCCTGAAATTTTCATTTTTGAGTTTCAGACCCGAAGTCTTCAAAAAAGATAAGTACCTCGTTGGGGATACTTTTTTCTTGCTCTAACCAATGTCAGAAAAAATTAACTGTCGTCTTGCCTGTGGAAAGCAAATACCTCAGAGATTTTCATTCTTACTGAGTCAGCTGTTTAGGCCCAAACCACGGCATCCCTTGTTGTCTGTTTTGTGCCTTTTTCAACGCCCGAACTATTCGTTGGGCTATTTTTGTGGCTAAATACTTTCGTTCTCAATCTCAGTACTCCAAAATGGCTTTAAGCCATCCGACTACTGATCTTTTGAAAAAAAACGTAAGGATAAATACAGAAACAGACCGCATAGGTCCAAAACTGCCGACGACGCTTCCATTAAGCTAGTCGACAGTCCGTCAGTACTCAGGAGCTTTCGCAGCCCCTGATACCCACTACTACAGATTCGCAGGCCTCTACTGAGACCCATTCGGAGTCAGGTATGCCACGAGATGCTTCTTCGACTATGGAACCTGCGGATGTCTCAACCTTGGATGGGTCCGGAACCGCTGTGCAGGCACCGACTTCTGAGGGTGTATTCAGGCCTACAGACTAAAATATTAAACAGACGCCATCATTTTCAACTAGAAGTACCGAATTCCTTAGGCCTAAATCTCGCACTACGTCTAGAAAACCGACGACCAAACCACTGACTCAGGCCCATTTGCCTCAAAAACAAATGCTTAGAATGGCTGAAGAAATTATTACCTTAATTAGAGGAAGCCAGCCTTTCCCCTCTAAGAGAACTATAACCGATTTTCTGATATCTCTGTCCCTTCTAATTACCAGGATTTGCCCTTATCTACTTATGAGGATTCTGATGCAGAGGATTCCAATCCCTCTGCTTCCCCTCCAGAAGATTTTTCTTTTGGTGAAACCTTGCATACAAGCAAGTTGGTCACAAGTACCCGAAACTGCACTGATAAACCAAAAAAAAGGTACAAGCCAGATAGCCAGTCCCAGATGATTGTTTATTCCGCAAATCCATGAACCAACACTGATAAATCACACTGCAAACCAAAGAACATTAACGTAGTATAAAATATCCTAACGTTTTCATCGTATCACTTCATCAGATGAATACCACCATCAAAATTGACTGTTTAAGTAGAAGTTTAAAATGTTGACATCCAATGAAAATACAAAAACAATTGAAACCTTGTTTAAATTGTGACGTGTTTGAAATATTTTATTAAATGCTAAAAATATACCATATATGTACGTATTTAAAAGAACTGAGAATATTATTCTAAAAACTGAATGTTCACTGTCAGGAGCTGATTTTATAAATCAATAAAATAATAAAGAATTGAATAATATGTAAATGAAAGTGTGTCAAATATATACAGTAAAAACAGCTCCATCTGTTGGTGAAAGTAAAAAGCATTCTTAGAACATGAATATACTTTTCCAATATTTCCCTGAGTTGTGATATGGATAACAAAAGTGAAAGCCATAACTGTTCAGTACTAAATCCTTAAAACATATTATGAGCAAATGTAATGTTAAAACATTTTTTAAAAACAATAAATAATATAGATGCAAAGTAGTAGTTTAAAAATATGAGTAATATTGTATATGAGTGTATATGTGTACATTTTATAACTTGGCAGCCCTTAGTTTCAAAACGGGCTTTACAGATACCATGTCATTAAGGCCTGGGGGATGACTGGCGTCTAAAACCAGCTGCCAGTACAATTCCCTATATTCTAAACGGGTCTCCCAAAGACCACCCCTAGGGTCTATGGGTACTACCTCAATAACAAAGAACTTAAAATTAGCTTTCTCACAGGTTAAAGTATGTTTAAATAAAGCATTATTGTTGTTCTTTTTCCTTATCATAACCGTGTTCATAAATTCTTTGTTTTAACCGTCTCTCAGTTTTGCCTACATAAAATGAATCACATGAGGCACATAAGGCTAAATATACCACCCCTGAGGTGTTACAGTTTGCAAACCCGTTTGTATTAATGTATTTGTTTCTACTTTTTATATGAAGGGTCTGAAGGTTCAATATATTACAACAGTAACCACAACTACCACACTAGTGTCCCTTTCTTGTTGTTGTCATATACATTGTATAAATACTTATGTGCACCCCCTTCCAAAATATTTTTTAAATTACGTCCTTTTTTATAAATATACTGCAAAGGTCTTTCAAAAATAACTTCTAAATCTGAAATTTTTGCAAATCTGGACCATTCAGTGCTTATTACTTTTTTAATTATGTTGGTTTCACCCGTATAAGTCATAGTAAAAGCAGATGAAATTTTCTGCTCTGTGTTAACATGTCCTGAGTTTACAATTTCCGTGTTAGTAGTGGGCAATCTTATGCCTAAAATGGGAGTAAATCTATTGCTCCTACCATCCTTTACTTGTGCATAAATTTCTGTTAACATTTCATTTGGATAACCTCTAGTTTTAAACATATCTATAATGATTTCGCTTTCTTCAAATTCCTTGTCCAAAGAGGTCATTCTACTTGCTCTAACTAGTTGACCTTTAAAGACCCCTCTCTTTTGGTGTGGTGGGTGGGCGCTATTAAAATGTAAATAAGAGTTGGAAAAGGTTGATTTTCTGTGTATTCTGGACTTAAATCCATCTGTTGTTCTAACTAAATTAATGTCTAAATATACAAATTCATTGTCGTTAATTTGATGTGTGAACCTCAAAGTCAGTAGTTCCAGTAATATATTCAATGAACTCTACAAATTTAGTTTCTGAGTCATCCCAGAATAAGCAAATATCATCCAAAAAGTGCCCATATAGATTCCAACAATTGTAATATTCTGAGGAGAAAACATTTTTTCTCCCAGTATAGCATAACAATATTGGCAAAAGTGGGCGCACAATGTGCCCCCATTGCCACACCCTTTAACTGCTTAAAATATTCACCTTGAAAGAATATAAAATTGTTTTTTTAACACAAGGTCCATTAATACAAGACATGTTCGAAATGTTTTAAAAGGAATAGTGTGAATGTCTGCTAGGAATTCTTCAAACCAAACCAGACCTGTATTGTGAGGAATACAAGTGAATAAATCTATCACGTCAAGAGTAATGAAACTTTTTGTGTTGATCAATGAACTGTTAGTACGTCTTAAAAAGTCCCAGGAGTCTTTTAAAATAGTCTTGTTTTCCAAAATAACTGATTTAAGTTTAGAATCTATGTATTTAGCCAAAGGTGCAGTCACTGAGCCTTCAGCCGAAACTATTGGTCTCAGTGGAGGATCAACTAAATCTTTATGCACCTTTGGAATACCAAAAATTGAAGGGACTTTTGGTTTTTCGACAGTTAAAAAATATGTACTTAAATCAATCAATCCTTCAAAAAGTAAATCATTTAAACACACCTGTATTTTCCTGTGAGCTGACACCCTAGCATAAGTTTCTTCATAATTTAAAATGTCCAACATTTTACCCTCGTATGTAATATAATCCATGAAAACAGCACCACCACCTTTATCCGGTTTCATTATTCTAATATTCTTGTTGTCTCTACAGCCTTGTAAAATTTCCCTTTCTTCTATTGTAAGATTGGGGGTTACTCTACTGTGTTTTAAATGCTCCCTCAGTTCTTTTTCCACTAGGGTTTCAAAGTTTTTTAACTGAGGGTGTAAAGGTGGATTAAAAGTGCTTTTTCTGGTCAAAGGGTTTTTTACGTGTCTTTTTTCTTGGGCTGAAAAGAATATTTCCAATTTTTTTTGTCAAATAAACAACTTAAGGGCAACTAGTAAATTAAAAATATTAGTCTTAACCTTTGGTATGAAAGTGAAACCTTTTGAGAATAAAGCAAAGTGTCCCTTGCTAATCTCTGTATTGGTGTAATTCAAAATATTAAATCCTTGATAAGTACTAATATTACCATTCCTTAAAATTTCATTAGTAGAATTTACTTCCAATAATCTTTTTTCGTTGTTATTGGGTCCCATACTTTCTGTCTGTGGGGACCATAGTTGTACCTGTAATTCACTGGTTCCTTTCTCTTTAATCTCTCTGAACGTCTCTGGGAAGGGTGGTCCAAAGGGACCTGTCTATCTAGGTTTTCATGGTTGTCATTGCCCTCCCATCTGTCCATATAATTGTCGTTGAAAGAAATGTTCTGGGAATTGCTGTTTTCTTTGTATTCCCTAGGCCTTGAATAATGTATCTGTTTACTATATTCATTAACATCTCTATCTATCTTTAACTTTCTGTCTTGTGTCCTTTTACATCTTGACTCAATGTTAGCTAACATATTAATGTATTTGTTTTTTTCTGTTTCAACCGAAAATAACAAATCATTCACTATTTTGTTGTTCACAGTTTCAACCTGATGAAAAACCTCCATTTCGAGCTCATTATTCCATATAATGGCTCTCATAATGTCCATACCACATCTATCAAACCCTCTTAATAAATCTTTATGAAAATCAGATCCTTCTTTGACATTATTCGGGTATTTACATACCCGTAAACCTTTTGGAACTATATTTAAACTTAGACAATGTTTTAAATATGCATTGTCCATTTCACAGTTCTTGTATTTATGAAGTAATATGTCCAATTTGTTTAACATCGTGGCATAAGAATCATTGTCGCCATGAGTAGTGTTTTGTACTTTCGTAGAAAAGTCTATTTTAAAATCTAAAATGTTTTTAAAAAGTCTTTTTGTACCTGTTGGAAATGAATTGTTTAATTGTCCTTCTCCCTCAGCACTTCCGTTATGCATGGTAACATTCATTGGTTCACCTGCATTCGCATCGGAACCTGCAAAAGTGAGTGCAGGAAACCCATCCAGACTACCACGTTGAACCTGGCCACTCTGTGCTGCCCTGTTATCCTTTCTAAAGTCTTTGTTACCAATATTTGTTCCTTCCTTCGAAGCTGAACATTTTAAAAGTTCTTGGTTTCCAGGTAAACCGGATCCATTAGCAAGCACCATTAACGATTGGCTGAGGGGAGTGAGAAGGTTGACCAACTGAGATACTTGTCCAATGAGCTTTTGCAGCTCACCGATAGCAGTTTTCGCAAAGCTGTTTGCCTCGTTGGAAACACCGGAGATTAGTCTTTTTAAAAAATGTTTTAACATTACATTTGTTCATAATATGTTTTAAGGATTTAGTACTGAACAGTTATGGCTTTCACTTTTGTTATCCATATCACAACTCAGGGAAATATTGGAAAAGTATATTCATGTTCTAAGAATGCTTTTTACTTTCACCAACAGATGAAGCTGTTTTTATTGTATATATTTGACACACTTTCATTTACATATTATTCAATTATTTGTTATTTTATTGATTTTATTGATTTATAAAATCAGGTCCTGACAGTGAATATTCAGTTTTTAGAATAATATTCTCAGTTCTTTTAAATACGTACATATATGGTATATTTTTAGCATTTAACAAAATATTTCAAACAAGTCACAATTTAAACAAGGTTTTAATTGTTTTTGTATTTTCATTGGATGTCAACATTTTAAACTTCTATTTAAACAGTCAATTTTGATGGTGGTATTCATCTGATGAAGTGATACGACGAAAACGTTAGGATATTTTATACTACGTTAATGTTCTTTGGTTTGCAGTGTGATTTATCAGTGTTGGTTTGTGGATTTGCGGAATAAACAATCATCTGGGACTGGCTATCTGGCTTGAAACCTAGCATACCCTTGGAGAGCATTTCTGCTGGGAAAGCCAGGACTATTCTGAGTCCAAAAAGAGACTTAGGAAATTCTTACTCCTTCCTCAACACAGGCCTGTAGCTATCCCTCCTATTCTGGCTGTTGTAGATGATGTTTTCTTGGAATCTAGCCTTACCCCAGACACTTTACCTCCAGCTCCCAAAAAACCTGACTGGTACTATAGTACCTGACTCTCACAAGTTCCTCTTCAAGAATCTATCTGTGGATCGAGAGACCATTTCCCAAGGACCAAAAGGCATTAAGGCTACTGCTGCCAAAAATCCTACCCCTTCTGATAAAGATTCTAGAGCCTTAGACAGATGGGGTAAGAAGTTATACACTTCTGCTACTCTGGCCATTAGGGCTTTAAATTTCCAGTTTGATATGTTAAAGTATCAGCAACATATTATGGGACTACTTAAACAGAAAATTATGTTGATTCCTGACTGTGCTGAACACAAAGACTTGCAAGATTTAATGCATTCTGCAGAACAAGTTGGTAAACATACTTTGCAATGTGGTTTTGATGCTTTAGAAGCATCTTGCAGGGCTGCTGTCACTGGGTCTGTACTTAGAAGGCATGCTTGGCTTAAGGAACAAAACTTGCCAGATCATGTTAAAGCTAAATTACTGGATGCACCCTTAAACCAAGACCGCCTTTTTGGCAACAAAGCAGAGGAAGTCCTCAAAAGGATGGAGGAAAAAGCTAAATCTATACAAAATGTTAAAGATTTCCTACAAGTACAGCCTCCCATATTCAGTAGGCATTGGTCTTCAAAGAACTGGTCCTTTCCAGTTCCTTCCAGGCCTTCAGTCCAAACCCAGTAACAGCAGACCACCAAGACGTCAGTCTCAGGCTACGCACAAATCTAAGCAGTGGGGGGCTCCCACTTCCAAAGCAGGGAGTAGTAAGCCACCCCCCTGTGGAAAAATGGCACAATGACTTAAACCTTAATCCTTTTAAACCCTGCTCGACTACTTACTCCCTTAGGTGGAAAGCTCGCCCTGCATGCAAAAATCTGGGAGTTCATTACCCAGGACAAATGGGTTTTGAACATAGTTTCCCGAGGATACAGATTCCACTTCCACACACTACCAACCCCAAATGGTTGGCCAGACCTACCCGCAAATCAGTGGGCGGAGGCCCAACAGCAGGTTCTCTCTCTTCTCAGTATCAGGGCTATCCAACCTGTCCCAGCAGAACTAAGGGGGGGGCAAGGTTTTTATTCAAGACTCTTTCTGGTACCCAGAAAAGAAAACTCCTGGCATCCTATCCTGGACCTCTCTGTTCTCAACACCTTTCTGGTGGTTCCAAATTTCAAAATGTTAACTCTTCAACAGCTTCTTCCTATACTAGCCAAGGATGCCTGGCTGGCAACCCTAGACCTAAAGGAAGCTTACCTGCACATCCCAATAAGAGAATCCTGCAGACAATACTTATGTTTCAGGGTGGGCTCCATGCTCTTTGTTCTCTGCACTTCCCTTTGGCTTATCTACTGCACCCAGGGTGTTCACAAAGTGTCTAGCTCCAGCCATTACATTTTGCAGGCAGAGAAATATTGAAATTTAACCATACTTGGACGATTGTCTGATTTAGGCAGAAAGTCAGGACTTGCTATTACAACACCTGGCATTCGTAAAGAAACTTCTAACTTCACTGGGGTACACCATCAACGAAAAGAAGTCTCACCTAGTACCTTGCTAACAGATTGTATTCCTGGGAGCAAGCTTGAACACAACTTCCCAGATGGCATTCCTCACTCCGGAGAAACAAGTTTATTTGACAACCTACTTCAAACTATTGGCCACAAAAACTCAGCTTTCTGCAAGGAAAATACTGCAGGCTCTGGGGTTCATGGCCTCTTGCATTCTGCTAATTCCATATGCAAGACTGCATATGAGGAAACTCCAATGGTCTCTAAAAAGTCTTATGGTGTCAACCTTCTCAAGACCTGGAAACAATTATTCTTATTTCTTGTCTAAGGACAGAGTTCCTTTGGTGGGCAGAGGCCTGCTGCCACAAGGGACTCCCTTTCACTCTACCCCTTGCCACCCAAACCCTAACAGATGCATCAGACTATGCATGGGGGGCTCACATGGCAGGGCAGTGCATTCAGGGCAAATGGACCCCAAGACAGATGCACCTGCATATCAATCAAAAGAAATGTTAGCTGTACAGAATGCTCTGACAGCCTTCAAAGACCTTATTCTTACAGGAAAGCTACTGGTAAAGACAGACAACACCACAGTTATGTGGTACATAAACAAGCAGGGGGGAACCCACTCCTACCCTCTCTGCAGACTAGCTATGGCCCTGTGTAACGCAGCCTTGAGCTACCAAGTGCACCTACAAGCTCAATTCCTGACAGGCAAACTGAATTCACTGGCAGACTTGAGCAGAAATCTCATGGACCCACACGAATGGAAACTACAACCCGAAATATTCAACCTCTTGACGAACAAATGGGGGACTTCAGGGATAGACCTGTTTGCCTCCCCTCAGAACTACCAATTGAACTAATTCTGCACCAGAACTCCCACAGTCAAGCTTGGAAAGTGGATGCTCTGTCCTTTACCTGGGAAATCCTCTCTGTTTATGCCTTTCCCACTCTGCCTCTCCTCTCAAAGGTTCTACTAAAGATCAAACGGGACAAGCCAAGGACCATACTGATTGCACCAGACTGGCCACACCAGCACTGGTACCCCCTCTTGCGCAGTCTGACACGGCTGCAGCCATGGCACCTGCCTCAAACCCCTTCCCTGCTGTCCCAGCAGGCAAGTCAGATTCTGCACCCTCTGCTTCAAACCCTGAACCTTGCAGCCTGGCTAATTCCATGAGCTCACCTCTAGCATCCCTCAGTAAGCAGGTGCTGGATGTCATTCTGGATGCAAGGAGGCCTAGTACCAGGAAACTATGCTGAAAAATAGAAAAGATACTGATGTTCTTCGTGTTTCACTGTTGCAGTCATTACATTTGGGTAATCTGCTGGCAGGTTGCCCTCAGTCGACCTAATTAACAAAGTCTTGGGTCCTGTGTCGGTTGCTGTCACTTCTTCCATGACATCAGGTCATCAGGGGTTATAAAACATGCAGCCGATGCCATTACATCAGTCTTTCTTGCCGTGCGGTGCCCAAAGCAGAAGCAGTTTGCAAGTGCCAGTCGGCCGACTCCTGAAATTTTCTTTTTCGAGTTTCTGAACCAAAGTCTTCAATTTAAAGTGAAGTACCCCGTTGGGGAAACTTTTTCTTGCTCCTTACCGATGTCAGTAAAAGTTAATAATTGCATTACTTGTGAGAAGCAAATACCTCATAAAGATTTTCATTTGCACTGTATTGCTTGCCTAGGCCCTGACCACGACGTATCTTGCTGTCGGTTTTGTGCTTTATTTAATCAGCGCACTATCCATCGTCTGTACATTTTTGCCTCTAAATATTTTGGTTCTCGGTTTAATTATCCAGAAATGACGTCTGTTAGCCGTCCGACTACCGGAATTCCAAAAAAACACAAAAAGACAGAGACAGGCTGTTGAGGTCCAAAACTGCCAACGATGCTTCTCGTAAGCCAGTCGCCAGTTCGCCGGTACTCAGTGAGGCGCTTTTGCAGCCCCTGATTCCCGCTACTTCTGACTCGCAGACCTCTACTGAGACCCATTCAGAGTCTGGTATGCCGCGAGATGCTTCACCTGTGGAACCCGCGGATGTCTCTACCTTGGATGGGTCCAGAGCCACTGTGCAGGCACCAGCTTGAGGGTATTTTTAGCCCTACAGACCCGCATATTAAACAGACTCCACCTTCTATTCTAAGGCCTAAATCTCGATCTATGTCTTAAAAAACAACGCCCAGGCCACATGTTCAGGCCCCTATGCCTAAAAAACAAATTATCAAAATGGCTGGAGATCTTATTACTCTAATCAGGGGTAGTCACCCCCCCCCCCCCTTCTAAGAGGCCTAGGACTGACCTTGACTATGAGTCTTCTGATGAGGACTCTGTTTCTTCTAATTTTTCCAATGACCTGGATTTATCCATTCCTACTTATGAGGATTCTGATGCAAAGGATTCCATTCCCTATGCTTCCCCCCTGAGGACTTTTCTTTTGGGGAAACTTTACATACCCTAAGGGAGTATTTCCACTGAGAAAGTCAGGAATTTTCTGAATCTAAAAAGAGGCTTAGGGATTTCCTCCTTCCACTTCAGCATAGGCCTTTGGCTATACCACCTGTACTAGGCATTTTTGATGTGTTTTCAGAATCCAGTATGGCTCCTGATTCCCCTTCCTCTGGCTCCTAGTAAACCTGACAGATACTACAGGGTTCCTGAGTCCCACAAGCTCCTTTTCAAAAATCCTTTTGCTGATCCAGAAACCATTTTTCAGGGGCCCAAGGGCATTAAGGCTTCTACTGCTAAAAATCCTACCCCTTCTGATAGAGACTCCAGGGCGCTGGATAGATGGGGTAAAAAGGTTTATACTTCTGAAACCTTGGCAATCGGGGCTTTAAACTGCCAATTTCATATGCTAAAATATCAACAGCATATTATGGGACTGCTTAAACAGGAAATTATGTTGATTTCTGACTGTGTGGAAAATAAAGATGTACAGGAGTTATTGCATTCTGCTGAACAAGTTGGAAAACATACTTTGCAGTGTGGTTTTGATTCTTTAGAGGCCTCTTACAGGGCTGCGGTTACTGGGTCTGTGCTTAGAAGGCATGCTTGGCTTAAGGAGCAATCTCTTCCTGATCATGTTAAAGCAAAATTATTGGATGCTTCTTTAAATCAGGACCGCCTGTTTGGCAATAAGGCTAAAGAAGTTCTAAAAAAGCTGAAAGATAAAGCTAAATCTATGCAGACTGTTAAAGATTTCTTACAAGTGCAACCTTCCAGATTTAGTAGGCACTGGCCTACTAAGAATTGGTTCTTTCCTTCTCCTTCCAGATCTAGTCAAACCAAACCTAGACACACCAAAAGCACCAGGTTTCAGTCCCAAGGGACTCGGAACTAAGCAATGGGGGGCCTCCACTTCCAAATCTTGAAATAAACACCCCCCCCTATTGTAAACAATCTCAATGACTTTCCTTTAAGATTGCCAAGCAGTTACCTTTCAGTCGCCCCTTTGGGGGGAAAGATTGCTCTTCATGCAAAAAACTGGGAACTCATAACCCAGGACAAATGGGTTTTAAATGTAGTGTCCCAGGGATACAGATTTCATTTCCACATGTTGCCAACACCAAACGGGTGTCCAGACCTGCCCCCAAATCAGTGGGCAGAGGCTCAGAAACTAGTAATTTCCTTCTTAAACATGGGGGCTATTCAACCGGTACCAGAAGAGGAAAAGGGACAAGGTTTTTATTCCAGGCTTTCCTGGTACCCAGAAAAGACAAATCATGGAGTCCAATTCTGGACCTGTCTACTCTAAACACCTTTCTGGACATTCCAAAATTCAAGATGCTGACTCTTCACCAGTTGCTTCCTGTGCTAGGCAAAGATGCCTGTTTGGCAACTCTAGATTTAAAAGAAGCTTACCTGCATATCTTAATCAGGGAATCTTGCAGAAGATACCTACACTTCAAAGCAGGCTACTTGCATCATCAGTTCTCTGCACTGCCCTTTGGCTTGTCTACTGCACCCAGGGTATTCACAAAGTGCCTGGCTCCAGTAATTGCATTTTGCAGGCAAATAAATATTCAGATATATCCATACCTGGACGATTGTCTAATTCAGACAGAAAACCAGGACATACTTATAAATCATCTGGCATTTGTAAAAAGGGTTCTAACTTGTCTAGGGTACAACATAAATGAAAAGAAATCACAACTGGTACCCTCTCAACAGATTACATTCCTGGGTGCAAGCTTGAATACAACTGCCCAGATGGCTTTCCTCATACCAGAAAAGCAAATTCATTTGGTAAATTATTTCAAACAAGTGGCCACAAAAACGCTGCTATCTGCAAAACAAATACTGCAAGCCTTGGGGTTCATGGCCTCCTGTATTCTTCTAATTCCATATGCAAGACTGCATATGACGAAACTTCAGTGGTACTTAAAAAGTCTATGGAATCAGCATTGTCACAGCCTGGAAACAATGATTCCTATCGTACCTTGCCTACACCTGGAGTTCCTATGGTGGGCAGAGGCATGCCACCAAAACAAGGGACTGCCATTCACACTACCCCCTGCCGCCCAAACCCTAACTACAGATGCATCAGACTATGCATGAGGGGCTCAGCTGGCAGGGAAGTGCATTCAGGGCAAGTGCAACCCAAAACAAATGCACCTACATATCAATCAAAAAGAAATGTTAGCTGTACAGAATGCTCTGACAGCCTTCAAGGACTACATTCATCCAGGACAACTAATGGTGAAGATGGACAACACCACGGTTGTGTGGTACATAAACAAGCAGGGGGGGTACACATTCCTACCCCCTCTGCAGACTAGCCATGGTATTGTGGAACACGGCGTTGAGCTACCAAGTGCAGCTACAAGCCCAAGTCCTGCCAGGAGAACTGAATACACTGGCAGACGGACTAAGCAGAAATCTCATGGACTCACATGAGTGGAAACTGGAAACGGGGATTTTCAACATGTTGACAAGCAAATGGGGGAGCCCAGACATAGATCTATTTGCCTCTCCCCACAACTACCAGTTGGACAAATTTTGCACAAGGACTCCTCACAAAAAAGCCTGGAAAGTGAATGCTCTGTCATCCAGCTGGAAAAACCAGTCAGTCTACGCCTTTCTGCCTCTGCTCTCCAAAGTTCTCCTAAAAGTCAAACAGGACAAACCAAGAATGATTTTGATTGCTCCAGACTGGCCATGCCAACACTGGTACCCACTCCTGTGCAGTGTGTCACAAATTTCTCCATGGCACCTGCCTCCGGCACCTTCCTTACTGTCTCAGCAGGAGAAGCAAATTCTGCACATTCAGCTTCCAACTTTGAACCTTGCAGCTTGGCTAATCACTTAAATTCGCCCTTAGCATCCCTCAGCAAACCTGTGATGGATGTCTTGGAGGCGAGAAGACCTAGTACTAGAAAATCTTATGCTGACAAATGGAAAAGATTCTGTGCTTGGAATCAATCTCAAGTTATGAGCACAGCAGCACCCAATTTACCTCAGATTTTACAATACCTAATTGAGATGCTTCACAAGGCTTGTCTTTTTCCTCCATTAAAATCCACGCCTCAACCATTTCAGCTCATTATCATACAGAACCTTCACTCTTCTGTCATCCCCTGCTCAAGCAGTGGCTCAGAGGGGCCAAAAACTCAAGACCACCCAGGAGAGCTCCAACCCCTGCCTGGGAGCTTAACTTCGTATTGGAGAAACTCACTCTGCCTCCTTTCGAGCCAGTTGCTACTGCAGACTTAAATTTCTTTCTTGGAAAACGGCCTTCTTTCTAGCAATCACTTCAGCTAGAAGGATATTTGAGTTACAGGCCCTTATGGCAGTGGAGCCTTTCATCATCTTTCAATGCGGACAGGGTATTACTCAGGACCAATCCATGCTTCATGCCCAAGGTGGTATCCAGTGTGGCTCTTAATCAGTCCATTCATTTGCTAACTTTCTTTCCCAATCCACAGAACAAAGGGGAACAGATTCTGCATTCATTGGATGTGCACAGACAACTTGTATTCTACTTGGACAGGACTAAACCTCGAAGAAAATCTGAACAACTGATGGTAGCATTTGCTGCAGGGGCAGAGGGGAAGGCTATTTCAAAACAAACCATATCTAAATGGATAAGCCATTGCATTCATTTTTGCTATAAGCACCATGGAAAACCTATCCCCCAGGGGATCAGATCTCATTCCACCAGGGCTGCGTCTACTTCTGCAGCCTTTCTCAGAGGTGTTCCTACCAGGGATATTCTAGAAGCTGCTACTGGAGTTCAGTTCATACTTTCACCAAGCATTATCATTTACCAATTTTCTCTAAAACCAACGCTGGCGTTGCCACTGCTGGTTTGCAGGGCCTTATAGCTGGTCCTAATGCTGTATAAATCCAACCTCCCCAACCGTAACTTTGGGAATCTACCCAAATGTAATGACTGCAACAGTGAAACACGAAGAACATAGTACAGTTGTGTACCCTTACCATAAGTGTAGATGTTAGAGTGTATTCACTGTTGCAGTCGTAGTTACCCTCCCTCCAGCCCCCTGTTTTTCTTACTATACCTCTACTTTCTTTTACTGTGCTTAATAGCCTTTTTGGTGCATTTGCTTTTGGTTGAAGGTATATTTTTGTTTTTAATTTTATTTGCTCCCCATTTGAGGGGCACCTGACATCTGGGGCAAGAAAAACTGATGTAATGGCATCGGCTGCATGTTTTATACCCCTGACGTCATGGAAGAAGGGACAGCGACCGATGCAGGACCCAAGACTTTGTTAATCAGGCCAACTGAGGGCAACCTGCCAGCAGATTACCCAAATGTGATGCCTGCAACAGTGTATTCACTGTTATAGTCATTACCCAAATGTAATGACTGCAACAGTGAATACACTCGAACATCTACATTTATGGTAAGTGTACACAACTGTACTTTCCTGGAGCCAGGTTCAGGGGATGAGCACAATGGTGCCCAGCTTACCTCATATTCTAGAGTACTTAACAGAAATGCTCCACAAGGGCCTATCCTTCTAGTCAGTTAAGATTCATGCCTCTGCCACCATTTCAGCACATTATAATACTGAGCCACCCCTATTCTCTCATCCCTTGCTAAAACAATTCCTTAGAGGGGCCAAAAATGGAAGACCCCCAGGAGAGCTCCCTCTCCAGCCTGGGACATTAAGTTTGTATTGGGAAAAGCTCACTCTTCCCCCCTTTGAGCCAGCTGCAACAGCAGAGTTGAAATTCCTTTCTTGGAAAACAGCCTTACTTCTAGCCATCACTTCAGCAAGAAGAGTGTCTGAATTACAGGCCCTCATGGCAGTGGAGCCCTTCATTATCTTCCATGCGGACAGGGTTTCCCTCAGGACTAATCCTTCCTTTCTGCCCAAGATGGTGTCTAGCGTGGCCCTAAACCAGTCCATTCATTTGCGTACTTTTTTCCCTAATCTACAAAACAAAAGGGAACGGATACTGCACTGTCTGGACGTGCACAAACAACTTAGATTCTATTTGGACAGGGCTAAGCCTATCAAAAAATCTGACCAGCTACTAGTTGCCTTTACTGCAGGGGCAGAGGGGAAGGCCATTTCAAAGCAAACCATTTCCAAACGGATAGCCCATTGCATTCATTACTGCTACAAGCACCATGGAAAACCTACCCCACAGGGTATAAGATCACATTCCACCAGGGCTGCATCTACCTCTACGGCAATTCTCAGAGGAGTCCCTACCAGGGACATCCTGGAAGCTGCTACCTGGAGCTCTGTACATAGCTTCACCAAGCATTACCACCTACCTATCTTTTCTAAATCCAGAGCTGGATTTGCCACAGCAGTTTTGCAGGGCCTAATAGCTGGCCCTAATGCTCTTTAACTACCTCCTCCCTTCCTTATCTTTGGGAATCAACCCAAATGTGATGATTGCAACAGTGAAACACGAAGAACATAGTACAGTTGTGTACACTTACCATAAATGTAGATGTTAGAGTGTATTCACTGTTGCAGTCCTGGATGTCCTTCAAGGATGCATCTGCAGTCCTTACAAATGGGTTGTCCTGTCGTCAGGCAGCCCTTCGGTCGGCCGGATTCCAAAGTCTGGGTCTGGCTTCGGCTGGTGTCGCACTTCACCCGACGTCATCGCTGCAGTTTTTCGGGTATAAAGGCATCAGCCGACGCCATTTTCCTCAGTCTTTCTTGCCGCGTGGCGCCCGAAGCAGAAGCTGTTCGCAAGTGCCGGTCGGTCAGATCCAGAGATTACTACTACCGAATACTACTTCGAAGACTTCTAAAACGCTAAGTACTCCGTTGGGGACTCTTTCTTGCCTCAGCCGATGTCAGAGAAAGTGAATAACTGTTTATCTTGTGGGAAACAAATACCTCATAAAGATTTCCACTCCTACTGCATACATTGTTTAGGCCCAGACCACGACGTAGCAGCTTGTCTAGCCTGTGCTTCTTTTAACCGACGGACGCTTAGACGTCGGTCGGAGTTTGCTGAGCAGTTTTTCGGCTCTGATTTTGCCTATATTATGCCGTCGGATCCTCCGACAATGCAAATTACCAAAAGCAAGAAAGGACCGACACTCGCGGTCCGCGGTTTCGGACGAAACCGCAGTTAAGCAAACCGCGAGTGTCTCTGTTTCGGCCGAAACCGAGCAAGCGGTTCTTTCTTCAGCCGAAACCATGCCTTCTACCGAGGCCTCCTCTAACCTGGTAGAATCGGCTTCTGAAATCCAACCTTCTGTTGCGGTTTCTCAGGAATTATCAGACACTATTCCCTTGGATATTTCAACCCCTGCACGTGGAGCTGCTAGGCCTCCTGCAGCCATGTCTATTAAGGCCTTTGCCAGGGCTAAAGCAGCCAAAGCTTCAAAAACAGTGCCTGCCAAACTCCCCTCTCACAGGCCCAGCACCAGTTCCCATATGCTTTCTTTGGCTGAGGATCTCATTTCTTTAATTCGTGGATCCCAGCCTCATCCAGACAGGACCTCTCACCCACCTCCAGAAAAGAGGCCTAGAGCAGAGCCCCCTGAGCCAGTATCCACAGATGATTCCTCTGATGACTCAGAACATACAGACCCTCCTGAGGCTCCTTATTCCCCTTACGAAGACTCCGATGCTGAAGAGTCCATTCCTTCAGCCTCTCCACCTGAGGAATTTTCCTTTGGAGAAACCTTGCATGCTATGAGGGAACAATTTCAGTGGCAGGGCCAAGATTTCTCAGACTCCAGAAAAAGGCTTAGAACCTTTCTACATTTGCCACAACATAGGCCTTTAGCTATACCTCCAGTTCTTTCTGTTGTAGATGATGCATTTAATGATGCTTGCACTGCTCCTGATTCATTACCTCCGGCCCCTGCTAAGCCCGATAGGTTCTACAGGGTCCCGGACACTCATCACCATTTATACAAGGCTCCTTTTGCAGATCCAGAGACTATCTCCCAGGGCCCTAAAGCTGTATCAACTACATCTACTAAAAACCCCCTCCCTCTGAAAGGGAATCCAGGTCCTTAGAGATGGGGTAAAAAGTTTACACCTCTGCTACTTTGTCAGCTAGGGCTTTGAACTGCCAATTTCATATGATTCAATATCAAGAGTTTATGCTTGACCAGTTAACTAAAAGCTGTCCTCTGAAGAATCTTTAGATAAAAATATGTTCAGGAAATGGTACATAACATACAGCAGGTTAGTAACCATTCTTTAAAATGTGGCTATGATGCACTGGAGGCTTCCTTTAGATCAGCCATGACTGGCACAGTTATCAGGAGACATGCATGGTTGAAAGAGCAGGCATTACCAGACCATGTCAAATCAAAGCTTTTGGATGCACCCATGGACAAGGTCAATTTATTTGGTTCCCCTGCACAGCAGGTACTAAAAAAGATGGAAGAGAAGGCGAAATCTGTACAAACAGTGAAAGATTTCTTACAGGTTCAACCTCCAAGGTTTAACAGAAACTGGCCCTCCAAGAATTGGTCCTTTCCGGACTCCTCTAAGACACAGAGAGGCAGGAATAGGCGTTCAAGAGGCAGAAACCAATCCAGGGATGCCTACAGGGGCTCCAGTGGCAAGGTAACAACCAGCGAGGCACGGACGCAGCCACCACCACTACAACAACACAATCACAGTGACTTGGCTGTGGCACTGCCTACCAGGGAACAACTGGAAGCACCCTTAGGCGGAAAGCTAACCTTATTTTCAAAGAACTGGCATTGCATCACAAGGGAAAAATGGATTTTGCAAACTATAGACCAAGGTTACAGGTTCCATTTCCATACTCTGCCAGGAAAGAGAGGAATGCCAAACCTACCACCTACTCAAAGGGCAGAAGCTCTAAAGCAAATATCTCAACTATTAAGAATGAGAGCTGTGGAAAAGGTACCATCTATGGAACAAGGAAAGGATTTTACTCCAGACTCTTCCTGGTACCAAGAAAAGAGAGCAAATGGAGGCCTATTCTCGACCTGTCCGCTTTAAACACATTCCTCATTGTTCCAAAATTCAAAATGCTGACCCTACAGCAGCTTCTTCCCATGCTGGGCAAGGAGTCTTGGCTGGTAACTCTAGATCTCAAGGAGGCATACCTGCACGTCCCCATCGACCAATTTGCAGAAGATACCTCAGATTTCTTGCAGGATCAGAGCATTATCAATTCTCAGCATTGCCCTTTGGCTTATCTACTGCCCAGAGTGTTCACGAAATGCCTGGCATCAGTAATTGCTCATTGCAGACTTCAGGGGATCCAAATTTATCCATACCTGGATGACTGCCTGATACAAGCGGACAACAAAAGCAAGCTAACAGAAGACTTACAAAGAGTCATTTACCTGCTGCAAGCCCTGGGATATACAGTCAATATAAAAAAGTCAAGGCTGATTCCATCCCAAAGAATAACCTTTCTGGGTGCAGAGCTGGACACATCAAAACAAATGGCATTCCTAACTGCAGAAAAGAAAGAGCAACTACCTCTCTACTACTTGGCATTAACAAAGCAGAACCATCTAACTGCAAGAAAAGTACTACAAGCCCTAGGCTTCATGGCATCCTGCATAATTCTGGTCCCTCATGCCAGACTGCATATGAGAAAAGCTACAGTGGTACCTAAAGAATTTGTGGTCCCAACACAAGCACAGCCTAGAAACCAAAATTCCAATAATCCCATGCCTGAAGCAAGAGTTCCTATGGTGGGCTCAGGCCTGTCAATCAAACACAGGATTGCCCTTCTGCAACAGTCAACCAAGCCAAACCATCACGACAGATGCCTCAGACCTCGGTTGGGGGGCACACATGCTGGGCAAGTGCATACAAGGCTTATGGACTCGACCAGCTGCGCCTGCACATAAATCTAAAGGAAATGCTGGCAGTAAAATTGGCAATCCAGTCATTCAGACCATTTCTCCAAGAAGGTCAGTTGATGATAAGGACAGACAACACCACAGTTATGTGGTACATCAACAAACAGGGAGGCACACATTCATATCCTCTATGCCGGCTGGCACTGGACCTATGGGATGTGGCTCTGAGCTACAACATTCAGTTACAAGCAATTTTTGTACCGGGTAAAGAAAACATTCTAGCAGACATATTAAGCAGAACTACCACAGATGCCCACGAATGGATGCTGCATCTGGACATCTTCAAAGCCATCAGAAGAGAATGGGGATTACCACAAATAGACTTATTTGCATCCCCACTCAATCACCAGTTAAAGAAATTCTGCACAAGGACGTACCACCCACTTGCTTGGAAGGTGGACTCCCTATCTTTCAGTTGGAAAAACCTGACAGCATACGCATTCCCACCACTTCCTTTGATGCACAAGGTGCTTTTGAAGATCAAAGAGGAACGTCCAAGGATCATTCTGATAGCTCCAGACTGGCCAAGACAACATTGGTACCCATTGCTGAGGAGCATGTCTCTGGAACAAATATGGATACTACCCCTGATCCCATTACTGTTAACACAGAACAACTACAACATCCTGCATCCAAACCTGAAAACTCTGCAGCTAACTGCCTGGAACATTACATAAGAGCAATTAACCCAAATTTATCCCAAAGGGTTAAAGACATAATCCTGGAGGCTCGTAGACCTTCAACAAGAAAGAATTATGCAGCAAAATGGAAAAGATATCTCATTTGGAGTACTGCAAAGGGAGAAGATGTGGCACTGGTAAACATAGCCAACATCCTGGAGTACTTGGCAGAGCTCTTCCATACAGGCCTGTCCTATTCTTCCATCAAGGTACAAGCATCAGCTATTTCAGCAGAATACAGCTTGGATCCTCCTGTCTTCTCTCATCCTCTGCTCAGACAGTTTCTGAGAGGAATTAAAAATGTAAAACCTCCCAGGAAACCACCATTGCCAGCATGGGACTTGAACTTTGTGCTAGAAAAATTGACACTTCCCCCTTTCGAACCAGTAGCAACAGCAGAATTACAATACTTATCCTGGAAGACTGCTTTCCTGCTGGCAATAACCTCAGCAAGAAGGGTCTCTGAACTACAGGCATTAATGGCAGTGCAACCCTTCTTGATCTTCCATCAAGATAGTGTCCATGAGAACAAATCCTACATATATGCCTAAGGTGGTATCCAGACTGTCTTTAAATCAGGCTATCCACCTACCTACATTCTTCCCCAACCCACAGAACAGGGGAGAAAGACTCTTGCATACCTTGGATGTACATAGACAATTACGCTACTACCTGGACAGGACCAAGTCCAATAGAAAAACTGACCAGCTTCTGGTAGCATATGCAACAGGAAAGGAAGGAAAACCAATTTCAAAACAGACAATCTCCAAATGGATAGGAAATTGCATTAGATTTTGTTACTCCTACCATGGAAAGAAAACTCCAGAGAACATCAGGCCTCACTCCACAAGGGCTACAGCCACTACCACAGCTTTCTTACGGAGTGGCTACCAAGGACATTATAGAGGCTGCTACTTGGACCTCCGTGCATACATTTGCCAAGCATTACAATTTACCTTTATACTCTAGATCCCGAGCAGGTTTTGCCACTGCTGTTTTGCAAGGGATCCTAACTACACCATAATCTCTCCTTTTTCCTCCTCCCTAGTTCAGCTATGGTATTCTACCCATTTGTAAGGACTGCAGATGCATCCTTGAAGGACATAGTACAGTTTTGTACCTACCATAAATGTAGATGTCTGATAGGAATGCATCTGCAGTCAGGATTACCCACCACCTTCCCTCTGTGGTACTCCTAGGGTATTTGCCATCCTTCAGCTAGCTTGGGGATCTATTATGGTGTATTTGTTTGTATATATGTACATACATGCTTATTTTATGTGTTTGCTCTCTACTATTTGGAAACATTGGCATTTATCCAAATTTAGCCATCCAAGAGGGCACCTGGCATCTGGGGCAAGAAACACTGAGGAAAATGGCGTCGGCTGATGCCTTTATACTCGAAAAACTGCAGCGATGACGTCGGGTGAAGTGCGACACCAGCCGAAGCCAGACCCAGACTTTGGAATCCGGCCGACCGAAGGGCTGCCTGATGACAGGACAACCCATTTGTAAGGACTGCAGATGCATTCCTATCGGACATCTACATTTATGGTAGGTACAAAACTGTACTTTACCCTCCCTCCAGCCCCCTGACGTCTCTTGGCTCTACCTTTCCTTCTTGTTTGGTATTTATTTTGTGTATTTGCTTTTTGATGGGGGTATGCCATACCATATAATTGCTTCCTATTGTGAGGGCACTTGACATCTGGGGCAAGAAAAACTGATATAATGGCATCTGCTGTATGTTTTTATACCCCTGATGACCTGACGTCATGGAAGAAGCGACAGCATCCGATGCAGAAATCCGAAGAATCTGGTATTCAGGCTGGCTGAGGGCTACCTGCAGGCAGATAACCCAAATGTGATGACTGCAACAGTGAATGCACTCGAACATCTACATTTATGTTAAGTGTACACAACTGTACTTTACTTTAGTAAGTAGGAATGCAACATTAAAAGGTAAAGATTTTAGTAATTGTGATTCTAGTGGGCTTGTATACCTGGCCTTGTGCCAGGTGTCAGGCATTCTATATTGGTAAAACGGAATGTAAGCTTAAGATAAAGATATATGAGCACGTGTATGATGATCAGAATGAGAAGGAGAATAATGCTCTGTACAAACATAAACAAGAATGCTCAGCAGCCCGCTAATTGTTCTTTGTGATAGAAAAAATAAAAATAGATGGACGTGGGGGTTTGTGGGAAGAGAAAATTGAATACAGGGAGCTTTGGTGGCAGTTGACTCTACAAGCCAACAAGTGGCCAGGGTTGAACATATTTCAATAGCTCCCTTGCACAAATTGAGATCAGCTAAACAGTAAGATTTATTTATTGTAATACGTGATGTCTTAATGTATTTATATGATGATCTTCGTGTTTCACTGTTGCAGTCATCACATTTAGGGTTATCTGCTTGCAGTAGCCCTCAGTCAGCCTGATTAACAAAGTCTTGGGTCCTGCGTCAGTTGCTGTCTCTTCTTCCATGACGTCAGGTAGTCAGGGGTATAAAACATGCAGCCGATGCCATTGCATCAGTTTTTCTTGCCATGCGGATGCCCGAAGCAGAAGCAGTTCACAAGTGCTGGTTGGCCGACTCCTGAAATTTTCATTTTCGAGTTTCAGAACCGAGGTCTTCAACTAAAGCGAAGTACCCCGTTGGGGAAACTTTTTCTTGCTCTAAAGCGATGTCAGTAAAAGTAAATAATTGTATTTCTTGTGGAAAGCAAATACCTCATAAAGATTTCCATTCGTACTGTATTCCTTGCCTAGGCCCTGACCACGATGTACCTCGCTGTCGGTTTTGTGCCTTATTTAAACAACGAACTATCCGTCATCTGTATATTTTCACTTCTAAATATTTTGGTGCTCTGTTCAATTATCCAGATATGTCTTCAGTAAGCCATCCGACTACCAACATTCTGAAAAAACGCAAAGATAAAGACAGAGACAGGCCGCCTAGGTCCAAAGCTGCTGACGACGCTTCTCCTAAGCCAGTCGCCAGTTCGCCAGTACTCAGTGAGGTGTTTATGCAGCCCTTGATACCCGCTACCTCAGATTCGCAGGCCTCCACTGAGACCCATTCAGAGTCCAGTATACCGCAAGGTGCTTCAACTGTGGAACCTGTGGATGTGTCTACATTGGATGGTTCCGGAGCCGGCGTCTGAGTGTGTATTCAGGCCTACTGACTTGCATATCAAACAGACACCATCTTCTTCTTCAAGGCCTAAAACTCGAACCATGCCTATAAAACCGACGCCCAGACCGCATGGTCAGGCCTGTATGCCTAAAAAACAAATAAGAATGGCTGAAGACCTTATTACTTTAATCAGGGGAAGCCAACCTTTCCCCTCTAAGAGACCTAGGACTGATTTTGTTTATGATACTTCTGACCAGGGTTCTGAAATTTCTGCTTCCTCTGATGTCCAGGATTTACCCTTATCTACCGCATGGTCAGGCCTCTCTGCCTAAAAAACAAATAAGAATGGCTGAAGACCTCATTACTTTAATCAGGGGAAGCCAACCTTTCCCCTCTGAGACCTAGGACTGATTTTGTTTATGATACTTCTGACCAGGGTTCTGAAATTTCTGCTTCCTCTGATGTCCAGGATTTACCCTTATCTGCCTGTGAGGATTCTGATTTGTGGACTCTATTCCCTCTAAACCCCCCCCCCCCCCCGAGGATTTCTCTTTTGGTGAAACCTTGCATACTCTTAGGGAGCATTTTCGTTGGGAAAGTCAGGATTACTCTGATTCTAAGAGGAGGCTTAGGCATTTCTTACTCCTGCCCCAACACAGGCCTTTAACTATCCCCCCTGTACTGGACATTGTCATTGATGCCTTTTCGGAATCTAGCTTGGCCCCTGACTCTCTACCTCCTGCTCCCTGAAAACCTGACGATATTACAGGGTTCCTGATTGTCACATGTTCCTTTTCAAAAATCCTACTGTGGATCCTGAGACCATTTCACAGGGACCCAAGGGCATTAAGGCTACTACTGCCAAAAATCCTACCCCCTGTGATAGCGACTCCAGGGCACTGGATAGATGGGGTAAGAAGGTATACACTTTTGCAACCTTGGCCATTAGGGCCTTAAACTGTCAGTTTCATATGTTTAAGTATCAGCAGCATATTATTGGATTGCTTAAACAGAAAATTATGTTGATTCCTGATTGTGCTGAAAATAAGGATTTACAGGATTTAATGCATTCTGCTGAACAGGTCGGAAAACATACTTTGCACTGTGGTTTTGATTCACTAGAGGCATCTTGCAGGGCTGCTGTCACTGGGTCTGTACTTAGAAGGTATGCTTGGTTTAAAGAGCAATCCTTGCCAGATCATGTTAAAGCTAAATTACTGGATGATCCCATTAATCAGGACCGCCTGTTTGGCAACAAGGCAGAAGAAGTTCTTAAAAAGATGGAGGAAAAAGCTAAATCTATGCAAACTGTTAAAGATTTCTTACAAGTGCTACCTCCAAGATTTAGTAGGCATTGGCCCTCTAAGAATTGGTCCTTTCCTACCTCTTCCAGGCCTTCTCAGTCCAAACCCAGATCCAGCAGAACCACCCAGGCTTTAGTCCCAGGGTACGCACAGGACTAAGCACTGGGGGCCTCCCACTTCCAAATCTGGGAGTAGTAAAACTTCCCCCTATGGTAAATTGTCTCAATGACTTAACTTTAAAACTTCCAAGCACTTCTCAACTGTCTGCTACTTTGGGGGGAAAGATTGCTCTGCATGCAAAAAACTGGGAACTAATTACCCAGGACAAATGGGTTCTAAATAGTTTCCCAAGGATACAGATTTCTTTTCCACACATTACCAACCCCAAACGGTTGGCCAGATCTACCCCCAATTCAGTGGGCAGAGGCTCAAAAGCAAGTACTCTCTCTCTTAAGCGTAAAGGCTATTCAAACTGTACCAGAAGAGGAATAGGAACAAAGCTTCTACTCAAGACTTTTCCTGGTACCCAGAAAAGACAACTCATGGCGTCCTATCCTGGACCTGTCTACTTTAAACACCTTTTTGGTGATTCCAAAATTCAAGATGCTAACTCTTCACCAGTTTCTTCCTATGCTAGGCAAAGATGCCTGGTTGGCAACACTCGATTTAAAGGAAGCATACCTGCACATCACTATCAGGGATTCTTGCAGAAGATACCTACGCTTCAAAGCAGGCTACATGCACTATCAGATGTTCATCGTTTTTCATTGTTGCAGTCATTACACTTGGGTTATCCTGCTGGCAGGCTACCCGCAGTCGGCCTGAATTCCAAAGTCCTGGTCCGGCATCGGTTGCTGTCGCCTATTCCCTGACGTCAGTGTGCCAGGGGTATATAAGTTGCAGCCGACACCATTTTTTTCAGTCTTTCTTGCTGAGCGGTGCCCGAAGCAAAAGCAGTTTGCAAGTGCCGGTCGGCCGACTCCTGAGATTTCCGAAATTGAATTTCAGATCCGAAGTCTTCAATAAAGCTAAGTACCCCGTGGGGAAAACTTTTTTCTTGCTCCAGACCGATGTCAGAAAAAGTTAACAATTGTATTTCTTGTGGGAAGCAAATACCTCATAAGGATTTTCATTCTTACTGTATTCCTTGCTTAGGCCCTGACCACGACATTGCTAATTGTCTGTTTTGTGCTAGATTTAACCAACGCACTATTAAGCGTCTGTACGATTTTGCATTTCATTACTTTGGCCGAAGGTTTAACTATATAATGCCGTCGGAACAGCCGATGACCGGAGTTCATAAAAAGCGCAAGGAAAAAGAAAAGACAGGCATCCGAGGTCCAAAACCGACGAAGCCTCTTCTAGGCCAGTCGCCGGTTCTCAGTGAGGTGCTTTCGCAGCCCCTGGCACCTGTTACCTCAGAGCCACAGGCCGCCTCAGACTCCCACGTGGAGACAAGTAGGCCTCTGGATACTCAAGGTATTGGGCCTTCGGAAACTAATCCCTCAGATGGATCCGGAGCCACTGAGCAGGCATCGGCTTCTGAGGGTGTTTTCAGACCTACACAGCTTTACATCAAGCCAACTTCAGCATCCAAGACAAAGACTAAAACAACTTTAAAGACAAGGAAACAAGTACAACATTCTCCAGGACAAACTTCCATGCCTAAGAAACATGCTCAAAATGGCCGAAGACCTAATTACTTTGATCATGGGTTCCAATCCCCCCCCTTATAAGAGGCCTAGGCAAGACAATGAATATGATTCCTCTGATCAGGTTTCCATTTCCTCTGACTCCTCTTCAGAACAGGGATACTCTATTCCTCCCTATGAGGATTCTGATGCTGAAGAATCTATTCCTTCAGCTTCTCCTCCTGAGGATTATTCCTTTGGGGAAACCTTGCATACCATGAGGGAGCATTTCCACTGGGAGAGCCAAGATTACTCAGAATCTAAGAAAAGGCTCAAATACTTTCTTTTGCTACCTCAGCACAAGACCTCTTGCTATTCCACCTGTTCTAGACATTGTAGATGTATTTTCAGAGTCTGGACTGTCTCCTGACACTTTACCTCCTGCACCTGTTAAGCCAGACAGATACTACAGGGTTCCAGATTCTCATAAATTTCTATATAAAAACCCTACTGCTGACCCAGAAACTATATCTCAGGGTCCCAAAGGGGTCAAGGCCTCAGATAAAGATTCAAGGGCACTGGACAGATGGGGGCAAAAAGTTTACACTTCTGCTACCTTGGCTGTAAGGGCTTTAAATTGTCAGATGTTCATCATGTTACCCTACTGCTGCAGTCATCACACTTGGGTTATCCTGCCATCAAGTGGTCCCGCAGTCGGCCTGAGTTCGAAAGTCTTGGTCCAGCATGGGTTGCTGTCACTTCTTCCCTGACGTCAGTGCGCCAGGATTATATAGGAGGCATCCGACGCCATTTTCTTCAGTCTTTCTTGCTGCGCGGTGCCCGAAGCAGAAGCAGTTCGCAAGTGCCGGTCGGCCGACACCTGAGATTTTCAAATCTAATTTCAGTCCGAAGTCTTCAATAAAGCTAAGTACCCCGTTGGGGAACCTTTTCTTGCCTCAGTCCGATGTCAGAAAAAGTTAACAATTGCATTTCTTGTGGGAAGCAAATGCCTCATAAGGACTTCCATTCTTATTGTATTCCTTGCCTAGGCCCAGACCACGACGTCACAGGTTGTCGGTTTGGGCAAGGTTTAATAAACGAACTATCAAACGCCGTTTTGACTTCGCACGACATTACTTTGGTAGGAAATTTAATTATATCATGCCGTCGGAGCAGCAGATGACCGGCATGCATAACAAATGCAAGGATAAGGACAGGCAGCCTAGGAACAAGCCAGACTCCGAGGACTCTGTTGGGCCTGTCGCCGGCTCTCTGGTTTTCAGTGAGGTGCCTACGCAGCCCCTGACGACCGCAGAATTGGAACCCCAGACAGCTGCGGATTCTCAAGCGGAGTGTACTAGGCCGACGCAGCCATCTTCATTAGGCCCTTCCGGCACTGGAGCAGAAGGAGACCCCGGTGCAGTGGAAACACCTTCGGTTGCAGAAGGTGTCTTCAGACCGACTACACTCACCATTAAGTCTTATGCTAAGCTTAAAACACCATTAAAATCAAAAAAGACTGTACATCAGTCTACAGTTCAAGGCCCCATGCCTAAGAAACAAATGCTTAAGATGGCTGAAGATTTGATTACCCTGATCAGGGTTCCCATCCCCCTCCAGATAAAAGACCAAGACAAGAGGAGGATTATGCTTCCTCTGACCAGGTTTCAATTTCCTCAGATTCTTCTGAGGAACAGGATTACACTTTTCCCCCTTATGAAGACTCTATCCCCTCAGCATCTCCTCCTGAAGACTACTCCTTTGGGGAAACTTTACATACCATGAGGGAACATTTCCACTGGGAAGGCCAGGACTACTCTGATTCTAAGAAAAGGCTCCGAGAGTTCCTCTTACTACCCCAGCACAGACCACTTGCTATCCCTCCAGTTTTAGATATTGTGGATGATGTTTACTTGGAGTCTAGTCTAAATCCAGACTCTCTACCTCCTGCTCCAGCCAAACCAGACAGATACTACAGAGTGCCTGACTCGCACAAATTCCTTTCTAAAAGCACTGTGGCTGACCCAGAAGCAATTTCCCAGGGTCCCAAGGGGGCTAAAGCTTCTATGGCTAAAAATCCTGTGCCCTCTGAAAGGGATTCCAGAGCCCTAGATAGATGGGGAAAGAAAATATACAACTCTGGCTGTGAGAGCATTAAATTGTCAGTTTCACATGCTGAAATATCAGCAATTCCTCATGTCTCAAAGCAAAAAATGAGCACACATAAAGAACAGTCTGAATTCAAGGAAATGCCGGATCTGTTGCATGCAGCTGAATAGGTGGGCAAACATACTTTACAATGTGGATTTGATTCATTGGGAGCTTCCTGTAGAGCAGCTGTTACTGGGTCTGTCATATGTAGACATGCTTGGTTAAAAGAACAAACTCTGCCTGATCATGTTAAAGCAAAATTATTGGATGCACCTTTACAGCAGGATGTATAATTTGGTGTCAAAGCAGAAGAGGTCTTAAAGAAAATGGAGGATAAGGCAAAGTCTATGCAGACGGTCAAGAATTTCTTACAGGTACAACCCCCTCGTTTCAGCAGAAATTGTCCAACAAAAAACTGGTCCTTTCCAGCTTCTGACAGATCACAGAGGGCCAAATACAGATGCCCAAGGGGCAGAGGTCAGTCACAAGGCCCTTACAAACCTGGCCAATGGGGTACTGCTACCCAGAAAGGAGGAGAAGACAGGCCCCAAGCTAGCAGAAGACAAACACAATGACTCAATCCTCAAACTACCAAGCAAATCTCTCCCGGCATCTCCCTTGGGAGGAAAATTAGCATTTTTTGCAGACAACTGGCACATCATCACAAAAGACAAATGGGTCCTAAACATTGTCTCACAAGGATACAGGATTCCACTTTCATACCTTGCCAAGGAAAAAAGGAATGCCAAACCTGCCACCAAATCAATGGGCAGAGGCACAAAAACAAACTACAGCTCTCATGGACATGAGAGCCATTCAACAGGTACCTACACAGGAGCAAGGACAAGGATTTTACTCCAGACCCTTTCTAGTCCCAAGAAAAGACAAAAGCATGGAGACCCATTCTGGATCTTTCAGTTCTGAACACCTATCTGCAAGTACCAAAATTCAAGATGCTAACACTACAGCAGCTTCTTCCCATGCTGGGCAGGAATGCTTGGCTAGTAACATTGGACCTCAAGGAGGCATACCTGCATGTCCCTATCAGACAAAATTACAGAAGATACCTCCGCTTCATTGCAGGTTCAACACACTATCAATTCTCTGCACTGCCCTTTGGCTTATCTACTGCGCCCAGGGTCTTCACAAAATGCCTGGCACCAGTAATTGCATACTGCAGACAAAAAGGAATTCAAATATACCCATAGCTGGACCACTGCCTTATTCAAGCAGAAAGCAAGGACATTCTTTTAAAGCATCTGGGATTTGTCAAACACCTTCTATGTTGCCTAGGGTACACAGTAAACGAAAAGAAATCAAGACTAGTGCCCTCACAAAACATAATATTCCTGGGTGCCAGCTTGAATACAACAGCCCAGATGGCTTATCTCATGCCAGACAAGCAACAACAGCTGACTCAATATTTCAGAATAATGGCAACAAAGACCCAACTCCCTGCAAGAAAAATTCTGCAGGCCTTGGGATTCATGGCATCTTGCATACTACTAATACCATTTGCAAAACTGCATATGAGGAAATTACAATGGTACCTGAAAAGCGTATGGACTCAGCACAGCCACAGCTTGGAAACAATGATACCACTCATTCCCTGCCTTCAACAGGAGTTTCTATGGTGGGCACAGGTATGTCACCTCAACAAGGGTCAGCCTTTCATCTTACCCACAGCCAGGCAAACTATGACAACAGATGCATCGGACTATGCTTGGGGAGCACAGATGGCAGGACAGTGCATTCAGGGCAAATGGACTACAGATCAAAGGCATCTGCATATCAGTCAAAAAGAAATGCTAGCAGTACAGAATGCCCTAACAGCTTTCAAGGACCTCTTACACCCAGGACAACTAATAATAAAGACGGACAACACCACAGTAATGTGGTACATAAACAAGCAAGGGGCCACACATTCCTACCCTCTATCCAGGCAAGCAATGACCTTGTGGAACACAGCACTGTCTTACCAGGTTCAAGTACAAGCACAATTCCTGCCAGGAAAGAAAAACACTTTGGCAGACGACCTAAGCAGAAACATCATGGATCCACACGAGTGGAAACTAGATCCACAAGTATTTGCAATGATAGCTCAAAAATGGGGACGCCCACACACATCTGTTTGTCAGCCCCCAAAACTACCAACTTCAAAAATTTTGCACAAGGACATTCCATCCACAAGCTTGGAAAGTGGACGCCCTCTCATTCAGTTGGAAAATATTGACAGTGTATACCTTTCCTCCACTGCCTCTTCTAGCAAAGGTACTGCTGAAAGTCAGATTAGAGAGGCCACAAATGATACTCATTGCACCAGACTGGCCACGCCAGCATTGGTATCCAATTCTAAGGAACATGGCCCACGGCCCACCATGGATTTTACCACAAATTCCTCACCTGCTCACCCAGCAAGACAATCAGATTCTACACAGCCAGCTCAAGACTTTAAACCTGGCTGCATGGCAAATTACCTAAACAACCAGCCAACTCCTCTATCCAAAGCTGTTATGGATGTCATTCTGGAGGCCAGGAGGCCCAGCACCAGAAAAACCTATTCGGACAAATGGAAAAGATTTTGCGCCTGGAACCAGGCTAAAGGCCAAAATCCCCTTGATCCAAACATTCCTCAGATTCCACAATATTTAACTGAGATGTTGCACAAAGGACTTTCCTTTTCATCTATTAAGATCCATGCCTCAACAATTTCAGCTCATTACAACACGGATCCTCCTTTATTCTCACATCCACTCCTAAGACAGTACCTCAGAGGGGCTAAGAACATAAGACCACCCAGGAGAGCACCAACACCTACTTGGGATCTCAACTGTGTTCTGGAAAAGCTTACACTGCCACCCTTTGAACCAGCATTTTCAGCTGATTTAAAATTTCTTTCACGGAAAACTTCCCTGCTACTAGCAATAACCTCAGCTAGAAGAGTCTCAGAACTACAGGCACTAATGGCAGTGGAGCCTTTCCTCATTTTTCATCAAGACAGATTCTCTCTACGAACTGACCCTACCTTTATGCCAAAGGTGGTATCCAATGTGGCCCTTAACCAAACCATTCTGTTTAACTCCACCACCCATCCTTAGCTTTGGGATTCAACCCAAGTGTGATGACTGCAGCAGGGTAACACGATGAACATAGTACAGTTTTGTACCTACCATAAATGTAGATGTTCGAGTGTTCACCCTGCTGCAGTCCAGGTTACCCTCCCTCCATCCCGTCTGAACTAGCTGAATTTATCTATGCCACTCTATCCTATACAACCTCTGTGGTGTATTTGCTTGTGCCTGAAGGTGTTGTTTTATTTTTATAAGTGTGATGACTGCAGCAGGGTGAACACTCGGAACATCTACATTTATGGTAGGTACAAAACTGTACTTTTCATATGCTTAAATATCAGCAATACTTAATATCTCTGCTAAAACAGAAAATGGTAAATTCTGAATGATGTCCTTCATGGATGCATCTGCAGTCATAACAAATGGGTTGTCCTGTCGTCAGGCAGCCCTTCGGTCGGCCGGATTCCAAAGTCTGGGTCCGGCTTCGGCTGATGTCGCACTTCACCCGACGTCATCTCTGCTGGTCTTCGGGTATAAAGGCATCAGCCGACGCCATTTTCCTCAGTCTTTCTTGCGGGCGCGGAAGCAGAAGCTGTTCGCAAGTGCCGGTCGGTCAGATCCAGAGATTACTTCGAATACTACTAAGACTTCTAAAAGCTAAGTACCCCGTTGGGGACTCTTTCTTGCCTCAGCCGATGTCAGAAAAAGTCAAAAACTGTTTAACTTGTGGGAAACAAATACCTCATAAAGATTTCCACTCTTACTGTCTGCCTTGCTTAGGCCCAGACCACGACGTAGCAGCCTGTTCGGCCTGTGCTTCCTTCAACCGACGAACGCTTAGGCGTCGGTTGGAGTTTGCTGAACAGTTTTTCGGCTCAGATTTTGCGTACATTATGCCGTCGGATCCTCCGACTACCCAAATTGTTAAACGCAAAGAAAAAGACCGACACTCGCGGTTCCCGGTTTCGGCCGAAACCACGGTTAAGCAAGCCGCGAGTGTCTCTGTTTTGGCCGAAACCGAGAAAACCGGTCAATCTTCAGCCGAATCCATGACTACTACTGAGGCTCCTGCTACCTTAGTTGAATCGGCCTCAGAAATTTTGCCTACAACTGTGGATTCCTAGTGATTTATCAGACACCATCCGTTTGGATGTCTCTACCCCAGCACATGGTGCTGCTAGGCCTCCTGCAGCCATGTCTATTAAGGCCTTTGCCAGGGCTAAAGCAGCCAAATCTGCTAAATCAGTGCCTGTTAAGCTCCCTTCACACAGGCCCACTTCAAGTTCACAAATGCTTACTCTGGCAGAAGATTTAATATCCTTAATTAGGGGATCCCAATCTCACCCAGACAGGGCCTCTCAGCCCCCAGAAATGAGACCTAGAGCAGAGCCCCCCGAGCCAGTGTCCTCTGATGATTCTCATGGATGACTCGGACATTACAGACCAGCCAGAGGCTCCTTTTTCTACTTATGAAGATTCCGATGCTGAAGAATCCATCCCAGCTGCCTCTCCACCAGAGGAATTTTCCTTTGGGAAACCTTACATGCCATGAGAGCAATTCCAATGGCAGGGACAAGATTTCTCAGATTCAAGAAAAGGCTTAGGACTTTTCTGCACTTACCACAACATAGGCCCTTAGCTATACCTCCTGTACTGCCTGTTGTGGATGATGCATTTAATGATGTTTGCACTGCTCCTGATTCTTTACCTCCAGCCCCTCCCAAACCAGATAGATTTTACAGGGTGCCAGACACTCATCACCACCTATACAAGGCCCCACTTGCAGATCCCGAAACTATATCCCAGGGGCCTAAGGCAGTAGCCTCGACCACAGCAAAAAACCCTATTCCTTCTGAAAGGGAATCCAGGTCCTTAGAGAGATGGGGGAAAAAAGTTTACACCTCTGCTACTCTCTCAGCTAGAGCTTTAAACTGTCAGTTTCATATGATCCAATACCAAGAGTTTATGCTTGATCAGTTAACTAAAAAACTGTCCTCCTGTCCTCTGATGAATCCTTAGATAAGAAATATGCATTAGAAATGGTGAATAACATCCAACAGGTTAGTAACCATTCCTTAAAATGTGGCTATGATGCACTGGAGGCTTCATTTAGATCAGCCATGACTGGCACAGTGATAAGAAGGCATGCATGGTTGAAAGAACAGGTCTTACCGGATCATGTTAAAGCAAAGCTATTAGATGCTCCTATGGATAAGGCCAGTCTATTTGGTACACCTGCCCAGCAAGTAATGAAGAAAATGGAAGAAAAGGCAAAATCTGTACAAACAGTTAAAGATTTCTTACAGGTTCAGCCCCCAAGGTTTAGCAGGAACTGGCCTGCCAAAAATTGGTCCTTTCCTGACTCCACAAGATCCCAAAGGGGCAGGAATAGACGCTCTAGAGGCAGAAATCAATCCAGAGGAGGTGCCTACAGAGGACGACAGTGGCAAGGCAATAACCGAGGCACAGACACAACCACTGCCACTGCAACAGGACAATCACAGTGACTTTGCTCTGACACCGCCTACCAGGGAGCAAATAGCAGCACCTTTAGGCGGAAAGTTAGCCTTATTTTGAAAAATTGGCACTATATCACAAAAGACAAGTGGATTTTGCAAACCATAGACCAAGGCTACCGGTTCCACTTCCACACCTTACCAGTACAAAGAGGAATGCCAAACCTACCTCCAAATCAAAGAATAGAAGCTCTACAGCAGATAGCGGAATTAACAAAGATGAGAGCTGTGGAAAGAGTACCAATAACAGAACAGGGCAAAGGATTCTACTCCAGACTCTTCCTAGTACCAAGAAAAGAGAAAAGTTGGAGACCTATTCTCGACCTGTCCGTCTTAAACACATACATCATTGTCCCGAAATTCAAAATGCTGACCCTACAGCAACTTCTTTCCATGCTGGGCAAGGAGTGTTGGCTGGTAACTCTAGATCTCAAGGAGGCATACCTGCACGCCCCATTCGACCAAATTGCAGAAGATACCTCCGATTTCTTGCAGGATCAGAGCATTATCAATTCTCAGCATTGCCCTTTGGCTTATCTACTGCGCCCAGAGTATTCACAAAATGCCTGGCATCAGTAATCGCTCACTGCAGACTACAGGGAATCCAAATTTATCCATACCTGGACGACTGCCTGTTACAAGCGGACAACAAAAGCAAGCTGACAACAGATTTACAAAGGGTCATTTACTTGCTACAAGCCCTGGGATACACAGTCAATTTACAAAAGTCAAGGCTGATACCATCCCAAACAAGAACATTCTTGGGCGAATTGGACACAGTAAAACAAATGGCATTCCTAACTGCAGAAAAACAAAAAGAACTCCCTCTTTACTTCTTGACATTAACAAAGCAGAACAAACTAACAGCAAGAAAAGTTCTGCAGGCCTTGGGCTTCATGGCATCATGCATAATCTTGGTCCCACATGCCAGACTGCATATGAGAAAGCTACAGTGGTACCTAAAGAATTTATGGTCTCAGCACAGGCACAGCTTAGAAACAGAAATCCCACTAATCCCCTGCCTAAAACAGGAGTTCCTATGGTGGGCTCAAGCATGCCAGGCAAACCCAGGCTTATCCTTCCACAACTTTCGAGCAAGCCAAACCATCACAACGGATGCCTCAGACCTAGGATGGGGGGCGCACATGCTGGACAAATGCATACAAGGATTGTGGACTCAAGACCAGCTGCACCTGCACATAAACCAAAAAGAAATGCTGGCAGTAAAACTGGCAATCCAAAAATTCAGACCATTCCTCAAAGAAGGCCATTTGATAAGGACAGACAACACCACAGTCATGTGGTACATCAACAAACAGGGAGGCACTCATTCATACCCCCTATGCAGAATGACTTTGGACCTTTGGAATCTGGCTCTCAGCTACAACATCCAGTTACAGGCAATATTTGTGCGGAAAAGAGAACACCCTAGCAGACATGTTAAGCAGAACCACCTCGGATGCTCACGAATGGATGCTACACCCGACATCTTCAAGGCCATCACAAAGAAATGGGGAATGCCACAAATAGATCTATTCGCTTCCCCACTCAATCACCAGCTCAAAAAATTCTGCACAAGGACATTCCACCCACTTGCATGGAAGGTGGACTCTCTGTCCTTCAGCTGGAAAGGCCTGACAGCATATGCATTTCCACCTCTTCCCTTGATGCACAAGGTACTACTGAAAATCAGAGAGGAACGTCCAAGGATAATCCTGATAGCTCCGAATTGGCCAAGACAACACTGGTACCCATTACTGAGGAGCATGTCTCGGGAGAGAATGTGGTCAATACCCCTGATGCCTTTGATGTTAACTCAGAACAACTACAAGATCATGCATCCCAAACCTAAAAACCTTGCAACTGACGGCCTGGAACATCACATAGCAGCAACCAACCCAGACCTTTCCCAAAGGGTTAAAGACATTATCCTTGAAGCCTGCAGACCTTCAACAAGAAGGAACTATGCAGGAAAATGGAAAAGGTTTGTCATTTGGAGTACTGAAAGAGGAAAAGATGTGTCGAACATAGATATTGCTAACATTCTGGAGTACTTGGCAGAGCTTCTACATACAGGCCTGTCCTATTCCTCCATCAAGATACATGCATCAGCTGTTTCAGCAGAATACAGCTTCGATCCACCTGTCTTTTTGCATCCTCTACTCAGGCAGTTCCTCAGAGGGATCAAGAATGTAAAACCTCCTAGGAAACCACCATTACCAGCATGGGACTTGAACTTTGTGCTAGAAAAGTTGACACTCCCTCCGTTTGAACCAGCAGCAACAGCAGATCTACAACACCTGTCATGGAAAACTGCTTTCCTACTGGCAATTACCTCAGCAAGGAGCGTTTCGGAACTACAGGCCTTAATGGCAGTGCAACCCTTCCTAATCTTCCATCAAGATAGGGTGTCCATGAGAACTAATCCTACTTTTATGCCTAAGGTGGTATCCAGAGTGTCTTTAAACCAGGCAATCCACCTACCTACCTTCTTTCCCAATCCACAAAACAGGGGGGAAAGACTGCTGCATACCTTGGATGTACATAGACAGTTACGCTACTACCTGGACAGAACCAAAAGTAACAGAAAAACTGACCAGCTTTTAGTAGCTTATGCAACAGGAAGGGAAGGAAAAGCAATTTCCAAACAGAAAATCTCCAAATGGATAGGAAATTGCATAAGATTCTGTTACTCCTTCCATGGAAAACCAATTCCACAGAACATAAGACCTCATTTTACAAGGGCTACAGCCACTACCACAGCTTTCTTACGAGGAGTGGCAACCAAGGACATTATTGAGGCGGCTACTTGGACCTCCGTGCATACATTTGCCAAGCATTATAATTTACCTCTATACTCTAGATCCCGAGCAGGGTTTGCCACTGCTGTACTGCAAGGGATCCTAACTACACCATAATTTTTCTTCCTCCACCCCTAGTTTGGCTATGGTATTCTACCCATTTGTTATGACTGCAGATGCATCCATGAAGGACTTAGTAGAGTTTTGTACCTACCATAAAGGTAGATGTCCGAACTGGATAGCATCTGCAGTCAGGATTACCCACCCTCCTTCCCCTCTGTGGTACTCCTAGGGTATTTACCCTCCTAATAGCTAGCTGGGGGGGAGTCTCTTATGGTGTATTTGTTTGTATATATGTACATACATGCTAATTTTTTGTGTTTGCCTTCTACTTTTTTGGAAACATTGGCATTTATCCAAAATTTAGCCTTCCAAGAGGGCAACTGGCATCTGGGGCAAGAAACACTGAGGAAAATGGCGTCGGGTGATGCCTTTATACCCGAAGACCAGCAGAGATGACGTCGGGTGAAGTGCGACATCAGCCGAAGCCGGACCCAGACTTTGGAATCCGGCCGACCGAAGGGCTGCCTGACGACAGGACAACCCATTTGTTATGACTGCAGATGCTATCCAGTTTGGACATCTACATTTATGGTAGGTACAAAACTGTACTTTCTGAGAACAAGGAAATGCAGGATTTATTGCATGCAGCTGAACAAGTGGGAAAGCATAGATTCACTGGAGGCCTCTTGCAGGGCTGCTGTTACAGGTTCTGTCATTAGAAGGCATGCTTAGTTAAAGGAACAGACTCTGCCTGATCATGTTAAAGCAAATTTATTGGATGCTCCGTTACAGCATGATATTTTGTTTGGTGTTAAGGCAGAAGAGGTGTTAAAGAAAATGGAGGATAAAGCTAAATCTATGCAGACAGTAAAGGATTTCTTACAGGTACAGCCACCCAGATTTAGCAGGAACTGGCCTTCTAAAAATTGGTCCTTCCCCGTGTCAGACAGGCCACAGAGGCAGATACAGATGCCCTAGAGGCAGACAACAGCCCCAGGGCTCATACAGGTCCAAACAATGGGGTGCTTCTACCTCCAAAAGCGGAGAAGACCAATTACAGCCGTATAGGAAACAGTCCCAATGACTTCTGTCTGCCAATGCCAAGCGTTTACTTTTTGGCAGCACCCTTGGGGGGAAAGCTAGCACTTTTTTTTCACAAAATTGGCACATGGTCACTTAGCACAAATTGGTCTTAAATATACTCGCTCAGGGCTACAGATTCCACTTTCACACCCTTCCAAAGGTAAAAGGTATGCCAGACCTGCCACACAATCAATGGGCAGAGGCACAAAAACAAGTTTCAGCTCTCATGGCCATGAGGGCTATTCAGCCAGTGCCGCAGCAAGAACAGGGACAAGGATTTTACTCAAGACTTTTCGTAGTACCAAGAAAGGACAAAGCATGGAGACCAATTCTGGACCTGTCTATTCTAAATACTTTTCTGGACGTTCCAAAATTCAAAATGTTGACTCTGCAGCAGCTTCTGCCCATGCTGGGCAAGAAATCTTGGCTTGTAACTTTGGACCTCAAAGAGGCATACCTGCATGTCCCAATCAGACAGTCTTGCAGAAGATACCTCAAATTCATAGCTGGCTCAATGCACTACCAATTCTCTGCACTGCCCTTTGGCTTATCTACTGCACCCAGGGTCTTCACAAAATGCCTGGCACCAGTAATTGCATTTTGCAGACAAAGAGGAATTCAAATATATCCCTACTTGGACGACTGCCTTATTCAAGCAGACACCAAAGACATTCTACTAAAGCATCTGGCGTTTGTAAAAAGATTACTAATTTGCCTAGGGTACACAGTAAACGAAAAGAAATAGAAACTAGTACCCTCTCAAGAGATAATATTCCTGGGTGCAAGCTTAAGTACAACTGCCCAGATGGCTTATCTCACGCCAGACAAACAAAGGCAACTGACTTCTTACTTCGAAAGCATGGCAACAAAGACCCAGTTATCTGCAAGAAAAATTCTGCAGGCTCTGGGCTACATGGCATCCTGCATTCTGCTAATTCCATATGCAAGACTGCATACGAGGAAACAATTGTACCTAAAAAGTGTTTGGACTCAACATTGCCACAGCTTGGAATCATTAATTTCACTCATTCCCTGCCTGCAACAGGAGTTTCGATGGTGGGCACAGGCCTGTCACCACAACAAAGGACAGCAATTCACTTTACCCACAGCCAGGCAAACCCTAACAGATGCATCAGATTATGCCTGGGGGGCCCACATGGCAGGAAAATGTATTCAGGGCACATGGCCTGCAAGCCAAAGGCATCTTCACATCAATCAAAAAGAGATGCTAGCTGTACAAAATGCCCTCACAGCCTTCAAGGACCTACTTCATCCAGGACAGCTGCTGATAAAGACTGACATCACCACAGTCATGTGGTACATAAACAAGCAGGGGAGCACACATTCCTACCCCCTCTGCAGACGAGCCATGATTTTGTGGAACACAGCATTGACTTACCAAGTACACCTCATGGATCCTCACGAGTGGAAACTAGATCCACAAATCTTCAACATAACAAGGAAATGGGGATGCCCAGACATTGATCTTTTTGCCTCCCTTCACAACTGCCAACTTCAGAGATTCTGCACAAGGACTTGTCGCAAACAAGCATGGAAAGTGGATGCTTTGTCATTCAGCTGGAACAACCTCACAGTATATGCCTTTCCTCCACTGCCTCTCCTTCCCAAGGTACTCCTAAGGGTCAGACAAGAGAAGCCACAAATGATACTAATTGCCCCGGATTGGCCACACCAACACTGGTACCCAATCCTAAGGAGCTTGTCCCAAGGCCCAGCCTGGACATTGCCTCAAATTCCTCATTTACTCACCCAACAAGACAATCAGATCCTGCACAGCCAACTCAGAACCCTAAATCTAGCTGCATGGCGGATAGTGTAACCATTCAGAATACACCTCTGTCTAAAGCGGTTATGGGTGTTATTTTGGAGGCCTAGCACCAGAAAATCTTATGCAGAAAAATGGAAGAGATTCTGTGCTTGGAACCAGGCACAAGGAATTGACACGCTTGTTCCAAATATTCCTCAGATTTTACAATATCTAACTGAGATGCTGGACAAAGGCCTATCCTTCTCATCAATTAAGGTCCATGCCTCTGCCATTTCAGCTCATTACAGTACGGACCCACCTATTTTTTCACATCCATTGCTTAGGCAGTACCTCAGGGGGGCCAAAAACATAAGACCTCCAAGGAGAGCACCAGTACCTGCATGGGACCTCAATTTTGTCTTGGAAAAACTCACACTGCCACCTTTTGAGCCATCCAATACAGCTGAGATAAAATTCTTGTCATGGAAAACAGCTCTGCTCCTAGCAATAACTTCAGCAAGAAGAGTCTGAGTTACAGGCATTAATGGCTGTGGAACCTTTTATTATCTTCCATCCGGACAGGGTTTCTCGAAGGACAAACCCAACATTTATGCCTAAGGTAGTGTCCAGTGTGGCTCTTAAACAAACCATTCATTTGCCTACTTTTTACCCATACCCACAGAATAAAGGGGAGAGACTTCTGCATTCTTTGGACATGCACAGACAGCTACGCTTCTACTTGGACAAAACTAAAGCTTTCAGAAAGACTGAGCAACTTTTAGTGGCATATGCTGCAGGATCACAAGGAAAGGCTATCTCAAAGCAGACTATTTCAGAATGGATAGGACACTGCATTCGGTTCTGCTATTCACAACATGGCAAATCAGTGTCTAAGGGCATTAGGCCACATTCTACCAAGGCAGCAGCCTTCCTCAGAGGAGTACCAACCAAGGATATTTTGGAGGCTGCAACTGGGACTTCACTTTTACTAAGCACTACCATTTACCTCTTTACTCTAAATCTAGAGCAGGCTTTGGAACTGCAGTTCTGCAGGACCTCATAGCCACTCCTAATTCTATTTAGACCCAGCCGCCCAACCTCAGCTTTCGGATGCAACCCAAGTGTAATGACTGCAACAGTGAAACACTATGAACATAGTTCAGTTGTGTACCTACCATAAATGTAGATGTTTGAGTGTATTCACTGTTGCAGTCCAGGTTACCCACCCACCACCCCCCCTTCTTTGCTGGGACTTATCTGTACTTCTCTATTCTATACAACCTATGTGGTGTATTTGCTTGTAGATGAAGGTAATGTTTATTTTAGTGCATGCTTTTTATAAGCAATGTTTTTTAGCCTACCCTTTTGGGGGCACTTGACATCTGAGGCAAGAAAAACTGAAGAAAATGGCATTGGCTGCATCTTGTATACCCTGGCGCACTGACGTCAGGGAAGAGGCGACAGCAACCTACGCCGGACCAGGTCTTTGGAATTCAGGCCGACTGCGGGTAGCCTGCCAGCAGGATAACCCAAGTGTAATGACTGCAACAGTGAATACACTCTAACATCTACATTTATGGTAGGTACACGACTGTACTTTCTCTGCACTGCCCTTTGGCTTGTCTACTGCTACCAGGATATTCACAAAGTGCCTAGCTCCAGTCTTTGCATTTTGCAGGCAAATAAATATTCAAATCTACCCATACCTGGACGATTGTCTAATTCAGGCAGAAAGCCAGGACATACTTTTGAATCATGTGGCTTTTGGACAAAAGGTGCTAGCTTGTCTGGGGTACACCGTAAACAAAAAGAAATCACCGTGGTACCCGGTCAACAAATTATATTCCTGGGAGCAAGCTTGAGTACAACTTCCCAGATGGCTTTCCTCACGCCAGAGAAACAAATTCATTTGACAACCTAATTCAAACTAATGACCACAAAAACCCTGCTATCTGCAAGGCAAATACTGCAAACCTTGGGGTTTATGGCCTCCTGCTTTCTTCTAATTCCATATGCAAGACTGCATATGAGGAAACTACAGTGATATCTAAAAAGCCTATGGTGTCAACATTCTCAGGATCTAGAAGCAATGTTCCCTATCATACCTTGCCTACGCCTAGTGTTCCTTTGGTGGGCAGAGGCCTGCCACCAAAACAAGGGACTGACATTCACTCTACCCCCTGCCGCTCCAACCCTAACAACAGATGCATCAGACTATGCATGGGGGTCTCACCTGACAGGGAAGTGCATTCAGGGCAGATGGGAACCCAAGTCAAATGCACCTACATGTCAATCAAAAAGAAATGTTAGCTGTACAGAATGCTCTGACAGCCTTCAAGGATCGCATTCTTCGGGGGGGGGGGGGCATGGATGGCACACTGAAAGCAGCACATTTTTAGAGCTCCTCAAAAATACTTCAAATAACAAGAAATCGTTTTTTTTCACAGAAAAATCAGTTAACTATTGTTCTTTAGCATTTACACTATCATTATATCGAGTTTGGAATATATTCTTCAAAAATTTCCTGTCAGAAATATCTGGAGTTTAAAACTGCTCTCTGAAGATGAGTAGCTCAAAGAACTCTCATGCAGAATTTGCTTTGAAGAAAGAAATTCAGTTGATGTCTTCTACTTTACAAGAGCTATCTATTAAAAATGGACAGCTTCAATAACAACTTAGAAAACTTGAGAGAAAGCTGTTATAAACAAACTGAATCCTTTAAAGAGTTACTTCAACAGCATCAAACTAAAATATTAAGCATTGAAGAGTCTTCATCTGATATAGATGGAAGGCTCAAGGAGGAAGAAATCCAGGGAGATGACCTTCAGCAACAAAATAAATGGCTTATCACCAAGTTGGATGACATGGAAAATAGAGAAAGGAGGACTAATGTAAGAATTTTTGGTTTACCAGAAAAATCTGAAGGAGATATTTCCTTTCTTAATTCATGGTTACCCGAAATCCTAGATCTAAAAGAAGGATTTTCTTATGGTATATAAAGAGCTCATAGAGCCATTGGGAAACCTATTCCTTTATCACCATCATCCACTGCCAGGTCAGTAATAGTTAAATTTCTCTCTTATCTTGATAAAGAAGTTATCCTTAAATGTGCTTGGAGAAGCAAAATATAATTAGATTTGACAATGACTTTTCCTCTAGAGTTTTGGAAATGAGAAAGAAAGCGTGGCCACTTGTAAAATTACTTAAATAGAATAAAATAAAGGCACAACTGGCATACCCTGCAAAAATAAGGATTTTTACTTCAAATGAAATAAAAACTTTTAATGACATTGAAGAAGCAGTAACCTTTGTCAAAAACAATAATATAGTTAGTCCCGGAGGAAATGGACTGGGCTTTAACTACATCACTGAAACTATCTCCAGGAAAAAATTATTGGATTGATGTAAAAAAAAAAAAAAAAAAAAAAAGATGCAAAGAACTGACTCAAAAAGTATCCCTTCTACTACCTCTCTCAAAGTATCAACTAAAACTAAAAATATATGCTAAAGGTAACAATTTAATATTGTTTGTTCGTTCTTTAAACATGTTGTAAATTCTGTTATAAACTTATAATACACCTATTGCATACTTTAGAGTCAAAGTTTAGTTCATAAGTGACCTATTGCATCAATAATTTAATTTACTCTATTAGTTTACTTTTGTTCATGACAGTATCTTATAGGGGAAAAGAAATGATTTGCTGAGTAGGAAATGCTAAATATACATTGTACTTTTTAGTACAATAACAGCTATGCTTTAGTTTAATTTTCTTAATATTAGTTGCTAGTTAACGGGTGGGGTTTAGTTGTATTTTATGACTAATTTCAGTCATTGATATGGTTTTATGATTAATTTATACAAAGTCTTTGCATATTCACTGGAGCTTATTATAGCCAACAAGTTCATGATTTCAGTTGAACGTTTATTTTTAAAACAAAGAAGTGAAGCTTTTTAAATGCATGAGACTTGTAGGGAAATCTTCAGTTCACTTTACGCGAGCCTGTCACTGCATTTGCGAACTGTCATGAATGTAGAGAGCCCTTTTGACATTTAACGTCTAACTATAAACCCTACACATTAAATAAATATCACTTCACCCTTCTAGTTAGATTAATCACATAGCATTTATTTCCGATACATCTAAATGTTTATTTGGATGTTTCTCCTCCCTTTTTTTTTATTTTTTGTTTGAGGAGTTAAAATGTCTTGAATTGCTAAGCGTTACACTAATTGGAATCTCATTTTGTCTCCTTATCGAACACCATTGTATAAAGTGGAGGAATATTAAAAGTAGCCTGCTTTGTCTTTGCTTGGGTCGGAGTTGGCACGGAACATTGTTGATGCTTATATGAAGCGTATGTGTCTTGTGGCCAATGATGACTTGCATAGGTTTTTGAAAAGATATTCCTGTTCCCCACAGACTAACATAAAATCCTTCAGTTATGAGCGAAAACTATTCCCAAAACACCCAGTAATGTCTGCACAGATCAGTTCTTTTCTTTATTGTTGACATTAAGGAGCATTCCAAGAATGCTGTGGAGAAACAGTCTGTCATCCGTTAGAACATATTTAGTTTCCTGCCAGCTCTCCCGTATGCGACAGCTGTGTCTCGGTGCTGGTGTGTGGTGGTAGCTCAGTGCGGGACACTCTTCATTGTCCCCCAGCCATTTACGGTCTAGAGGGTGGGTTTTCCCATTCTAGTCTAGTTGTGCAGTTGAGTGGGTTTTTTTGATTACACTTGGGAATGGTGCGTGTGAACTACTGTGTGTGTGTGTTTGTGTGGCTGGCTAGTCAACAGATGTTCTGTAAAAGGGATTTGATTTTACAAATTTCAAACAATGTACATGACACCAGGTATTCAATTTCAAAGATGACTCAAAGCACCGTACCTACACAGCCTACGACAACACACACTGCTAACAATAAAGGCTGTAAATATAGAATAAACATCTATCTCTATAAGTTCTTTTCACTTAATAGATGACTGCAGCATAAAGTATATTAAATAATGGCATGAAACTGTGGATTAGAACAGCGGCCATATTCTTTGTAACATCATCATGTGTAATGGTTTCTGTGCTCATGCAGTTTGTCTACAGAAGGAGAGGATGTTCGTGTTACCCTGCTGCAGTCATCACACTTGGGTTATCCTGTCGTCAGGCGGTTCTGCAGTCTGCCGGATTTCCAAAGTCTTGGTACGACGTCGGTTGCTGTCACCTCATCCCTGACGTCTGCGCCAGGGGTACATATACTGCAACCGACGCCATTTTCTTCAGTCTTTCTTGCCACGCGTTGCCCGAAGCAGAAGCAGTTCGCAAGTGCCGGTCGGCCGACTCCTGAGATTTTCGAATTCGAATTTCAGACCTTATTGTAGGTACTGCGATATATAATAAATAACTTATTCATACTCAACCAGGAATATATCTGTTAATATTCCTGGTTGAGTGTGAATAAGTTATTTATTATATATCGCAGTACCTACAATAAGTTTTTTCCATATATATTTTTTACATGTCATAGGAGACTTTAGTTATTATATGTGGATAGGTTTCTATATGAGAAGTGTTGTAACTGTCTGTAACATGTAACTTTAAGCAGAAGCTTGAGTTAAATTAATTACCATGATTGGTTGATTTTATATGGCTCTCCTTATATATAGATTATCTGTTAAGAGGTTTGAACATGGATCTGATGAAGCTGTTATAGTGAAAGCGCTTATCCGTTTTATTTTCATTAAACTACATCGATTTTTTAACTAGATTGTTATTTTTGAAAAACTTTTACCTTCACTATCACTTCTGCTCAATGCTTGGTTGATGTGATTATACTTTTTATTTTTCCCTGAGCAGTGGTGTTAACCTGGGAAGCAGCATTGTCTGATTTCAACATTTATTATTTGCCTGTTTATCTATGATTGTATTCCTTTTGACTTTGTCTGACCTGAGGCCATTGTGTATTCTGTAAATAGTTAATTCAATTCACTTTTATTTGATCGGTTATATTTACTATGTATTGTTTTAAAAAAAAAGTTTTCTGAATAAAATTATTTGAATAAAAAAAAGGACCACATTCTTAAAGGACAATTAATGGTAAAGATGGACTCCACCACTGTTATGTGGTACATAAACAAGCAGGGGGGTACCCATTCTTACCCCCTCTGCAGACTAGCCATGGCACTGTGGAACACAGTCTTGAGCTATCACGTGCATCTACAAGCTCAATTCCTGCCAGGAAAACTAAATACACTGGCAGATGGACTAAGCAGAAATCTCATGGACCCACACGAGTGGAAACTGGAACCAAAGATTTTCAACATGTTGACAAACAAATGGGGGAGCCCAGATATAGACCTGTGTGCCTCCCTACAGAACTACCAATTGGACAAATTTTGCACAAGGACTCTTCACAAACAAGCTTGGAAAGTGGATGCTCTGTCCTTCAGCTGGAAAAACCTATCATTTATTGCCTTTCCTCCTCTTTCTCTCCTCTCCAAAGTACTACTAAAGATCAAGCAGGACAAACCAAGGACGATATTGATTGCACCAGACTGGCCATGCCAACACTGGTACCCCTCTTGCGCAATGTGTCACTGCTGGCACCATGGTACCTGCCTCAGACCCCTACCCTGTTGTCTCAGCAGGAGAACCATATTCTGCACCCTCCGCTTCAAACCCTGCACCTAGCAGCCTGGCTAATTACCTAATCTCTCCTTTACCATCCCTCAGTAAACAAGTGTTAGATATCATTGTAGAGACAAGGCGGCCTAGTACTAGAAAATCTTATGCTGAAAAATGGAAAAGATTCTGTGCCTGGAACCAGTCTCAAGGGATGGGCACAGTAGCACCCAACTTACCTCAGATTTTTCAGTACTTAACTGAGATGCTTCACAAGGGCCTTTCTTTCTCCTCCATCAAAATTCATGCCTCAGCCATTTCATCTCATTATAACACAGAACCCACCCCTCTTCTCTCATCCACTGCTCAAGCAGTTCCTCAGATGGGCCAAAAACTTAAGACCACCCAAGAGAGCCCCAACCTAGGACCTTAACTTTGTATTGGAGAAACTCACTCTTCCTCCTTTCGAGTCAGCTGCAAGTGCAGATTTAAAATTCCTTTCTTGGAAAACAGCCTTCCTTTTAGCTATCATTTCAGCAAGAAGGGTATCTGAACTACAGGCCCTTATGGCAGTGGAGCCTTTCATCATCTTTTATACGGACAGGGTGTCACTCGGAACCAATCCCTCCTTCATGCCCAAGTTGGTATCCAGTGTGGCTCTTAATCAGTCCATTCATTTGCCAACCTTTCCTAATCCACAGAACAAAGGGGAACGGATACTGCACTCCTTAGATGTGCACAGACGACTCAAAATTTTACTTGGACAGGACTAAACCTCAAAGGAAATTTGAACAACTGCCGGTGGCATTTGCTGCAGGGGCAGAGGGGAAGGCTATTTCAAAGCAAACCATTTCTAAATGGATAGGCCATTGCATTCATTTCTGCTATAAACACCATGGAAAACCTATCCCACAGGGGATCAGACCCCATTCAACCAGGGCTGCCTCTACCTCTACAGCCTTTCTCAGAGGTGTCCCTACCAGGGACATCCTAGAAGCTGCTACCTGGAGTTCTGTACATACTTTCACCAAGCATTACCATTTGCCATTTTTCTCTAAATCCAGAGCTGGCTTTGCCACTGCAGTCTTGCAGGGCCTTATAGCTGGTCCTAATGCTATCTAAATTCCTCCTCCCATCCTTAGCTTTGGGAATCTACCCAAATGTGATGACTGCAACAGTGAAACACGAAGAACATAGTACAGTTGTGTACACTTACCGTAAATATAGATGTTAGAGTGTATTCACTGTTACAGTCTGGTTACTCTCCCTCCAGCTCCCTGACTTCTTTTGACTATACCTCTACTCTCCTTTACTATGCTTAAAAGCATTTTGGTGTATTTGCTTTTTTGTTGGAGGTATAACCTTGTGTGTGTATATATTTTATTGCTTCCCATTAAGGGGGCACCTGACATCTGGGGCAAGAAAAACTGATGTAATGGTGTCAGCTGCATGTTTTATACACCTTGACTACCTGACATCACGGAAGAGACAGCAACCGACGCAGGACCTAAGACTTATCAGGCCGACTGAGGGCTACTGCAAGCAGATAACCCCCTATATGTGATGACTGCAACAAGTGAATACATTGTAACATCTACATTTATGATCACAACTGTACTTTTTAAATGTATTTTAATTTATTTTAGCATAACATATACATACACAAAAATGTTTTTAAATAGTTATTTAATTATGTGCATTGGTCATAGTTTTTATTTATTTATTCACTATGACACTTTTTTTCTCTATTTTAGCTTTTATTAGATGTAATTTACTCACTGAGCAGTAGAGGGATTTGTAGGATCTTTTTAACACTAATCAAGTATTTCAGGTCTATTTTTTAACAAAAAGTTCAATGTTTAGTTAGTTAGACTTGAATATCTGGTTGCAGTGTTTTAATGTCACATTTTCAATATGTTGTATACTATCTTTATGTAAATGTCTGTTTTACAGCTCATTAAGCGCATCTTGATTATTAGACAATTCTGTAAAATTGTTATCCTAACATTGATTTATTTATATTATGTATATTGTATTTGGACGACTGAAACTTGATTTTCCAAGTAGCTCTTATGTATATTTTCTGTGTCATTCTTTTCTTGTATTTAAATAAAAGTGAATGCAATAAAAATTATATTTGGAAAAAAAAAAAAAGAGTTCTTAATTCATATGAAAAATCATTTTACTTTATTTATTCATAGTTTGAATGATATTTAGTTATTGATTTATGATTTACACACAGCTATGTGGATTCATGTAATTTTTAAATTAATTTGTATGCGTTTTAAACGATTAGGACATTTTTCTGGGATTGGTCAGTTTTCAATGATATTTCTTTTAACATATAAATTAATGTTTTTTGTACCTAGCCCACATCTGATGAAGTCTTTCCAAACGAAAATGTAATATTGGAAGCGTTAATGGTTTATTTGTTGATTTGTTTGTGGTTACAGTGCTTGTTTTTGGATTAAAGTGTTGTACCGGACTACTTTCTGCCGCTTTATTGTTTCACCGGACCTGGGTACCTTTTGTGTGTATTAGTTGATTTTGGTACCTTTTGGATACGCTTGAGAAGTATTTAAACTTGTTACACGTTTTGGTGACTGTGGTGAAACAGGGTGGTAATTATTTTTTGCGGATATTGTCCTAGGGGTTGCTTTTGGAAAAATCAGAATCTACATCTTACCCCCATGACTATTTCTTCCCATTCCTTACCCTTGAGTGAGTATGAAATTGTTGGAGCTGGATATGTACTTACTTTTTCTTTTGCTGTTTGTCTTCCCTAAGTAAATTATCTACTACATATTGTGCCTGATTGACTATTTCATGAATACTCAGACTTGACCACTTGTTTTGCAATTTCGTGAATACTCAAACTTCAATTAAAAAACAAACCTTTTTAATTTGTTGTTGTACAGGTGGTAATAAGCACCGTACAAAAGCTACTGATAACCCGCTGACTGGCTGCACCTTATGTAAGCTGTGGATGTGCAGAGAAGGTTTGAAATGCATCTGTCATGCATTGTAAATGGCATCAGTAGACTTTCTGTATAATTGGTTTAATTCTTGCCCAATTAGGGGTTAGGGGGCATGCTGTAATAATGGAATTTAATAAGTTATTTTAGCAGATAGAAATTTGTCATCTGTGTGGTTTGGGAAGTTGTTGCCTGTATTCTGTTTTTCCCGTATCTTTCTTAAAAGATCAGGCTCTGTGAATGGAGGCTTTTAATAGAGCTGTCACATCTTAAGTAGTGGGGTTTTGCAATTGTACATGCCTTCCTAAGATTTTTGCATATTTTTTCCAAAATGTGTTTGAATGGGAGGGAGAGAAAATCAACAATGGTTTGAAATTATTTTTTTTGTATAACATTTGTTGACCAGGAAAGTCTGACTAGGACAGAGCCTATTTTGAGTGGAGGCCTGGGGAGAAATGCTTCATTCCCATGTCTTTGGAATGTGGGAGGAAACAAGAATATACTCTGAGGAAACAGACGTGAACGTATGGAGGACATGCAGACTCTGCACTAAAAGCACACCAGCCGAAAATTGAACCAGAGAACCTGTTGTTGTGAGGTGGCAGTGCTACTGCTGCACTACTGCATCACCCAAATTCCAGTGCAGTCCATGGTCTTACAGATCTCATGGTAAGTTCAGCCTCACTGGCTGTAGCTGCTGCTGTATTTGGTATGTCTCATAAGGGATGCATTTCTGTAGGAGGTAAATCAAAATCAGTGGAAGAATCAGAATTTGTTCTTTCCTCAGTGTTTTGTTTGGTAGGGGGTGTCCAGTGATATTCCTCCACATGTGTAACAATTGGAAACTGGGTAATAATGTGCTTGATCTTTAAGTGTTAGTCTTTGGTGGAGAACTTTTAATAGGAAATCATTTTGACTTCCTATGTGTTTAGCATGAGCTCAGTGTTTGTGATTTTGATCCATTTATTTTCCTTTATTATTTAGTTTATTTATTTATTAGTTACTTGCATTAGCATTTATCTGATATTACAGTGGATACTGTGTGATCTTGTTGACAGCATCTGGTATTCTAAGCCGACCTGGAGGGGTGATTAGACGTGCTAGAAGTGACTTGGGCTAACGTGGGGAAGTGCAGGTAATTTCTGCAGCAAGTACCTCCACCTACCCTCTTGGAGAGTGAGATCTGTCAGCATCTTGTGGAAGGGGTGTGTCATGTGGGTGAGTGAGTGCAGAAGGTAACAGAGGCTAGTCATAGTCCAATGATATTGGCTGTGTGACTGATGTCTCTTTCGGCTTTTCCCGGTTAGGGGTCGCCACAGCGGAACTTCGGTCCGCTAATGATTGGCAGTAGATTTTTACTTGCCGAGTTGCCAGCCCTGACACACAACCTTCAACAAAGGTACGCCCATTCACGCATGTCTCCAAACAGAAGACGCTTTAGCTGAGAATCGAACGGGACAACGTCTTACTGTGAGGCGACAGCGCTACCACAGCACCACCACCGCAGTGGCTGTGTGATAACATTTCTAATTGCCTTAATGGATAAAAACCCCAGGAATTAATATTTATCATCTATGCATTTCTTGTAACAAATTTACTGTTCTGGTAGCTGCCTGCAAGCTGTGACTTGAATCGTGCTAAATTATATTTTAAACTTTGGTTTTCTTATTTTTGACGACCTTTTCCCAGTCATTAATAGTTGACAAAAAGATATCTTATTGCTTTCCTGTTTATTTTTAAGGTTTTCTAAAATTTACTATCAAGTACCCTTTTTCAGAATCTGTAAGGCACAGTCATTTTTAGTGAGCTTGGACCATTTTACTAAATAACTATAGCTGTTTCTTCCATATTTACTAAACATACACTTGCCTGGATCCTATACTCTGGTTCTTTTAACCAGTTGTACTGGCTCCCATTATAAAATCCACTTTCCTACCAAAGGGATATAATTAGCATCTATAATTATAATTCACTGTCATTCCCAATGAAGAAAGACATTTTTTTTCTTTATATTTGATTAGAACCCGCTCTTACTTCTGATAAGGATACTGTGTCCTCTAATTTGTTGATTAGACATCGCAATCACACAATGAAATAACTTAATGCTGTTAGTGTCATTGATGTACATTCAGTATCCCAGTTGCATACAGTTTGCCTGTTCACATACAACAAAAAGTAGAAGAGAGCCTTAGTAAAGCGTACCTTTAGTTAACTTAACCTCTGCTGAGATTTAGAAAGAAAATGAATATTGATTCATCAGAAACTTGCCTGACAGAAGACCAGTCACATTTGAGACCAGTGGGAATGTCTAATGCAGCAGCACATAAATCTTGGAAATTGAGTAGACATGACACCAAACTGTTAAGGAGCCCAGGGACTTTAAGACAGTTCAACACAATCTCCTTTATTACAAAGGAAGGCAAAATATGTGGGAGATTAGGAAATCAAGCTCCCATCTCCCTGAACAACAGAATCGTACATTCTTTTTATACCTTTTTAATTAAAAGCAACGTTGTTTTAACAGTCTTGGAACAGTCACTGACCAGTTAAAAACAAACACTACGACTGTACGAAGTACAGTTGTGTAGGAACTTACCACAATAGGAGGTATTCTCACCACCATTCCCTTTGCTGTTCCCTCTCCCTAAAGGGCATCTTAAGTTAGTGGCAGTGAAACTAAACTTGTAGTTTTCTTGAACAACAAATCATTAGACCTGCTGTTCGTCTTCATGATACATTCTTCTAATAACACAGAAATAGAACCCATTTCTCACACTGAGCTTCTTGGTGTTACAATTGATAAGATGAGAGCTGACAAATGCATTTCCCCAACTGTAAAAAAGTTCACTTTAAATTAGGCTCTCTCTAGAGTTAAACCCTTCCTCACTGATTCCACATGACAAGCTATTCCCAGGACACACCTAATCTCTACTCTTCTTTATGCCTCATCCATTCTCACCAACCTGTATAAAGCAGACCTGACAAAAAACTAGATACTTCCTACAACAAAATTGCCAGATTCCCCACCAACTCTCCTCGTAGATCCCGTCATTGTACTGCCTTACTCCAACTAAACTGGCTTGAGCTCCCCATTTACCTCACATACAGCCAACTCACTATGACCCATGGCATACTTTACCTCCGAAACAGGTACCCTGCACTCCGCAGCCTACTTCAACCACAGTCTAGTAAAATACCAACGTAGCTCTTCTGTCAAATTCCTCTTACAAGTCTCAAAAACTAACAACTTTTCTGGTGATTCTTTACTCCAACCACATTGTCAGAACGTGGACTCCCCCAAAACATACTTACCACACCAAATCACCAATAGTTTAAATTACTCCTTAAATCTCACCTATCTAATTTTAGCTCTTCTCCTGCCTTATACCTGGCTGATTCCCCCCCCCCTTCCCACCATCTTAAGTGCATCTTCTCACTGTTGATCTTTACTCACTCATCCTGATAGGAGTCTCTCTCTTCTAATTTTCCCTCCTATACTCTCTCTCTATATTCCCTGTCTATTCCTCTGTGCCCCATTCTTTCTTTCTGTACTTCTCTACATTTTACTCTGTTTACTTCTCTTAGTCATACTTATCTTAATTAAGGAAAAATATCTACTTACAACCATTCTTCTCTTGGATAGTCAACTGGTCTGTCTATTCCTGCATATCTCTGGTTATATCTTGTAATCCTTACATGTACCACTACTGTATAAGCTGATGTATTATTTATTTGTATCAATCTTTATTCTTTTTTGGGGCTTTCCGCTGGGCCTCCACTGAAAATGTGTGCGCGCCCATTTGGATTTTCTCAGTCAACAAACATTTAAATAAATAAAATAAATATTCAACTGTGATCTGTAAGGCTTTGGGTCTCCTCAGGTTTAGGTAGTTGAGGCATCCTAATTTTCTTCATTCCTGAGTAGTCTGCAGATTACTATCGTTTGCCCTTCCCTAGCTTTCAATTCATTTCAAGAATTCTAGCATCTGTTTTTGGGTCAAGAAAGCTCTGAAGTGGCATTGGCTGATGCATGTTTTATACTGGAATGCCCTGACATACCAACTGATGGACACTAAGCTGAAGAGTAAGCGTCCTTGAATTCCAGAAGTCATGCTGGACATATTGTACACCTAGGGGCAAAAATCCCACTAGTAAGGACTACTGCCAACTGTTTTCTATTTGCACATGTACATTTATGGTAGCTTCTGCACACGTGTACTTTAAACAGAGAGGGACGTTGGAGGCCCATTTTGAATTTGACTAAACAAATTCCTAAACTTCCCCAAAATTTTGAGATGTTAACATTACAAGGTCTTCTGCTTTTCTGACGAGCTTGCATGGTAAATCTGGACATAAAGGATGCCTTTACATTACCAGTGCTTTAGGAGGCATTACATGGAGGTTTGCCAGCTGCACTTGTATTTGCAAAGTGTCCGACTCCAGTAATTGTTTACTGCTGAACAAAGGGCAGTCACATCTACCTTGACTACCTCATTTAGATAGTTTCCATAGAGGAGGATACAGATGGTGCTACAAATTTATATTGGTTGCCTTCCATTCATTGGGTTTTTCTCTGAACCTGTCAAAATTCCATTGAGTACCTGTCACATAAGTCTTGTTTTTGCAGGCACTGGTTGACAGAGAGTAACAACCCTCTACCTGAAAAAAAAAACGCTTTGTCAAAATACTTCCGGGGTAGTAGCAAGCAAAGTAGTCATACTGCAAAGGAATTTCTGCGCTTTCTGGGAAAACTGGCTGCTTCTGTTTTAATAGTACCCATGATGGATTTACACATGAATCTGTAGGAGTACTTAAGGAACAGCATCCCCAGTCTGTACATGCCCTAAGGAACAGCATCCCCAGTCTGTGCAGTGCCCTATCACAGTGTTACACATCCACCACAAAGACTGTTTTTAAATGCAGAGTATGTCTTGATATCCAGACACTGGCCACAGGCTCCTGGGATAGAGCCTGGGTGATCGAGGGAGACTTGTGCATTCAAGAGGCCTGGTACAAGACTGTCATGAGTAGACCCTTTAGCATGAAAGAGATGTCTGTCAGTCAGTCTAGCCATCAAGGGGTCCATCCATATTTGGTAAATGGGGGACTTTGCACATCCACACAGGCAACACCACAGTGGTGATGTAGATCAGCAAACAGGGAGTTGCCCACTACTACTAGCTGTGTAGATTATGGCTGCAAGCATGGTGTCTGACCTAGGAGTTGAGATTGACACTCAAGCCCTCTTACATCCCCTCAACAGGGTTTGTTAGCAGACCAGTTGGGCAGGACAGAAAATGACTTAAATGAATGGATGTTGGACAGTAGTGTACTTATGTATTAAGCCCACAGGTGTGGTACTTCATAAGCCAAACTTTTTGCTTCTCCAGAAAAAAAAGTTCAGGAAATTTTGCACCAGTATACAGACAACACCTTAGGTCTGGATAACCATTGCCTTCTCAGTAACTTGGAGAATTCTCTTTCTGTACGCCTTTCTTCCAGTAACTTTTAGATCCCCTGGATCTTGCAGAAGATAATAGAGGACAGTCCAGAAATGTTGGTTTTAGCGCACCCCATTTGGCCAATGAGAGATTGTTTCCTTTTACAGAGCTTAGTAGGGACAGGACTTGGTTGCCTGTTGAACAGAATAAGGAGGCTGTTATAAAAATAAAAACAGCATAACAACTCTAAGCTGGTAGCTTGAGCGATCTAGTTCTCTCTTTAGGTGTATACTTTCACAGTGCATGCTGTTCATTCTGAGTGGGGCTAGAGAACCAGACACAAGGGGAGTTCTAGCTAGCTAAATGGAAAAACTCCTCCTTTTGGTGTCCCAAAAGCGGTCAAGAAACACATGGCCTTTGTCTTCATGTACTTGTCAGAACTTTAAAAAAACAGGGTTATCTTATGCCTCATTTAAAGTACATATGTCAGCCATCTCGGCTGGCTTGCTGTGGGATCCTGCTTCTATACCTTGTTGCCAAGTTCCAACATTTAAGACACCTCAAGAGAGAGAGATGACTCCACTGTGAGAACTCCTGACATTTTAGGGAAACTTTTCCTTCCCTTTCTGCCATCTGCTTTCACACACCTTAAGCTTCTTTCCTGGAAGACTACTTTCTTGGTAGTGTTTACTTCTGCTAGAAGAATGTCTGAATTGTAGGACTTCACGTGCCAAGAACTCCTTCCTCATTTTCCAGAAGGATAGGGTCACCTGAACTTCTCATGCTCAAGGTGGTAACAGCTGTCATGAATCTTGCTGTTAATCTTCCTTTATTTTTTCCTTCCTGTCATTCCGAGAACAAATAGAAAGGGTCCTTTATTCTTTAGATGTGCATAGGCAACTAAGATTTTACCTGGACCAAGTGAGGCAAATTATTTGATTGATTTTATTTACTTGCTTATTTATTTATTTACTTATTTACTTACAAGCATTTGATTATTGACAGGATTTGAAACTTGTGCAAGGTTGGTAGTAAATGCTGATGTGGTTGGCAAAATATTTTAAGTAACCTTGGTGTCCTAGAAGTATAGTAGTTTTAGTGCGCAAAATAATGTTTGAGGATTTTTGGATTTGGCTCAGTAATGTTTAATATTAATGAAATTATTTTCCTCCAACAGCTTTTAATCCATGTGGAAGTAACAATGGGGGTTGTTCGCACTTGTGCCTGATGTCTCCAACTAATCCCTTTTTTCGGTGTGGCTGTCCAACTGGCGTGAGACTTCTACAAGATGGAAAGACCTGCAAAGATGGTTAGTTTTGCCCAGAAACATAACTGGGTAAAAAATGTAGTGGATTGTTATGTATGTATGTGGTTAACATTCCACTAATTTATTTAAGAATGTTGGAGCTGATGCACTCCTTTTTTGGACTGTATAACCCAGATTTTTCACATATTAGTTTTACTGCCCTTCTGTTACAGCCAGTGATGTAAATGTAGGTGTGCTGAAATATGTTTGTGGATGGTGTGTTTATCTTTATTGGAGCTGGTCAATAAGGGTTTTGTGCTAGTATTGCTAAATCCTGTGAGTGAGGGTTTTGCTAGTGTAGAGCATGTGCCTGTCTTGTAAAGTCATGCTATGGGTGAGATGTACTAATGGTAATGCTTTACCCATCAGCTGTGTCAGGTCTTGTTTAATAGTGGTTTTTGTTTTATTGAACAGTTAGCAACTGACCAATGCCCATTTCTTCGATACACAATGCAGGTAGTACACTTCCATTAAGTAAATCTTTGTGTTGGCTTGTGTCCCTTTATTTTACGTGTCCCTTTATGACTTCTGTAATGGTGTGCTAGCTAAGCTTTGGCACCCTGACAAGACTGCAGCTCCTTTGTGATCGACTAACAACATTGCAGTCTCAAAGAAGTGTAATCACTCAAATACAAACAACATTTAGAATGTAAAATCTACCAAAAAAAGTGTCTTCTTCCTAGAAAACAGTCCTCCTTTGTTCCCTTCTTGAAACCATTCTCTGCATAACTTTCCTTCCCATGGAGAAGGTGCAGCCCTCTGACCATCGTTTTTCAGACTGTGGCAGAGGATGGTTAAGCAGGCCCTGAACATCCTGGGCCACATGACATCTTGCCATCCGTATGGCTTCAGTAGCCAAGCTACTCATGGAGAAATTATGGTAGATTTTCATCATGTCAACTGCTGCAGTAGCTTAAAATGCTATATGTATAGCCTTGCCCAAGGCCTACAACCGGCCAGCTACTTAAAGCTCTGGCTCCCTCCCACACATCTACTGTGACTGGAGATTGATCAGAGCTTACGCTAGCCATCCATTCTTGACAAGTTTGAATTAAATTTGTCTGCCAAAAAAAGAAGGTAATGTTATTATAGGATCATAAGAATTTACTAGGCTAGTGGCCCTAGGGCCCTTACAATCCTGGTTAAGTTCTACTCTTATTTCCACGATCAGCACCTGTTGCCCCTGTCCAAGAGGGACACAGGTGGAACTCCCGGGGTGAATTTATGGTTACCCATCCAATTGTCCAGATTGTGTTTGAAGACAGCCAATGAGGTGCTGTTTGACATGAAGTGGGAGTGTGTTCCAAAGTTATAGCAACCTCTGGGAGACAAATCTGTCCTTCCAGCAGGTTCTGTTAATGTCACATACCAGGTTAAAGTCTTTAGAGCAAGTAACCAGTGTACCATTTGACTTGCGGATATTCAGCATTTCCAATAAAGCAGGGTCAGAGATTACCTTGTATGCAAGGCAGAGATCGCTTCTGAGTAGTCTGTATGAAATGGAATAAAGTGACAAGTGATTTCAGATTATCCACATAGGACAGGTGCTGAAGATCTTGAATTTTCCTTGTGAGAAACTAGTCTCTCCAGTTGCTGCAGGTGCTTGGAAAGGTACATAGCAAATTACTGGCCTGATGAGGGAAGAGTACAGGGAAGTTGTAACTTTTTTCTGGAGACAATGTCCTTATAAGATGGGCAATATTGAATGCCCTTCTTACCACAATGGAGACATGGTAATCAAAGGTAAGGCTGCTGTCAACCTGTGTGCCCAGGTCTCTCACCACTGAGTACGTACTTATGGTGATGATCTTTGTGTTTTACTGTTGCAGTCATTACATTTGTGTAATCTGCTGGCAGGTTGCCCTCAGTCGGCCTGAATTCCAAAGTCTTGGGTCCTGCGTCGGTTGCTGTCTTCTCTTCCATGACGTCAGGTCGTCAAGGGTATAAAACATGCAGCCGACGCCATTTTCTTTAGTCTTTCTTGCCGTGCGGTGCTCAAAGCAGAAGCATTTCACAAGTGCCGGTCAGCCGACTACTGAAATATTTGAGTTTGAGTTTCAGAACTGAAGTCTTCACTAAAGCTAAGTACCCCGTTGGAAACTTTTTTCTTGCTTTTTACCCATGTCAGAAAAAGTTAATAATTGTATTACTTGTGGGAAGCAAATACCTCCTAAGGATTTCCATTTATACTGTATTCCTTGCCTAGGCCCCATGACGTGCCTAGCTGTCTGTTTTGTGCTAGATTTAACCAACGCACTATTAAGCGTCGGTATATTTTTGCATCTAAGTATTTTGGAAACAGATTTAACTACCCAGAAATGTCATTAGATAGCAATCCGACTACCGGAGTACATAAAAAACGCAAAGAAAAGGACAGAGAAAAGCAGTCTAGATCCAAAACCGACGACGAAGCTTCTCCTAAGCCAGTTCGCCGGTACTTAGTGAGGTGCTTTCGCAGCCTCTGATACCCGCTACCTTCGAGTCGCAGGCCTCTACTGACGCCCTTTTGGGGTCCGGCATGCCGCAAGATGCTCAAAGTATTGGACCGACGAATGTATCTCCCTCGGATGGGTCCAGAGCCGCTGAGCAGGCACCGGCTTCTGAGGGTGTGTTCAGACCTCAACATTTGTATATCAAACCGACGACCGCTTCAGGCAGAGAACAAGGACGCTCTTCTGACACCTGGCGTTTGTGAAAAGGCTTCTAACATGCCTAGGGTATACAATAAACGAAAAGAAATTACAACTGGTACCCTCTCAAAAGATAACATTCCTTGGTGCAAGCTTGAATACAAATGACCAGATGGCTTACCTCACGCCAGACAAACAAAGGCAACTGACTACTTCAAAGTGATGGCAACAAAAACCCAATCTTCTGCAAGACAAATTTTGCAGGCTCTGGGCTTCATGGCATCCTGCATCCTACTAATTCCATATGCAAGACTGCATATGAGGAAACTTCAATGGTACCTAAAAAGTTTATAGAGTCAACATTCACACAGTCTGGAAACAATGATTCCTCTCATTCCCTGCCTACAACAGGATTTTCTATGGTGGGCAAAGGCCTGTCCCCAAAACATGGTACAGCCCTTCACTCTACCCCGGGCCAGCCAAACCTTAACAACAGACACATCAGATTATGCCTGGGGGTCCCACATGGCAGGAAAATGCATTCAGGGCATATGGGCACCAAAACAAATGCATCTACATATCAACCAGAAAGAGATGCTAGCTGTTCAAAATGCCCTAACAGCCTTCAAGAACTTCATCCAGGACAACTACTGATAAAGACGGACAACACCACAGTCATGTGGTATATAAACAAGCAAGGGGGCACACACTCGTACACCCTTTGCAGATTAGACATGGCACTGTGGAACACAGCTTTGACCTACCAAATACATCTTCAAGCTCAATTCCTGCCAGGAAAATAAAACACTCTGGCAGATGATTTAAGCAGAAACCTTATGGATCCTCACGAGTGGAAACTACATCCACAAGTCTTCAACATAACAGAGAAATGGAAGAGCCCAGACGTAGACCTATTTGCCTCTCCTCAAAATTATCAATTGAAAAGATTCTGCACAAGGACTTATCACAGACAAGCATGGAAAGTGGACACCCTGTCCTTCAGTTGGAAAAACCTGTCAGTTTACACCTTTCCTGCTCTGCCTCTTCTACCCAAGGTCCTCCTAAAAGTCAGACAAGAGAAGCCAAAGATGATATTAATTGTCCCGGACTGGCCCCGCCAATACTGGTACCCAATCCTAAGGAACTTGTCTCAACCCAGCTTGGACCTTGCCTCAAAGACCACAACTACTGTCCCAGCAAAACAATCAGATCCTGCACAATCAACTACAGACTCTGAACCTGTCAGCATGACTAATCATGTAATCATGCAAACGACACCTCTCAGTAAAGCTGTGATGGATGTCATTTTGGAAGCCAGAAGGCCTAGTACTAGAAAATCTTATGCTGACAAATGGAAGAGATTCTGTGCTTGGAATCAAGCACAAGGAACAGATGCAACAGAGCCACATATTCCTCAGATATTACAATACTTAACTGAGATGCTTGACAAAGGCCTATCTTTCTCATCAATCAAAATCCATGCCTCTGCCATTTCGGCTCATTACAATACAGAGCCACCAATCTTTTCTCATCCTTTACTAAAGCAGTATCTTAGAGGAAAATTTAAGGCCTCCTAGAAGATCACCATTACCTGCATGGGACCTGAATTGTGTTGGAAAAGCTCACCCTGCCTCCATTTGAACCAGCTGCTACCAAGTTCTTTTCATGGAAGACAGCTCTACTACTAGCAATTACTTCAGCAAGAAGAGTTTCAGAGCTACAGGCCCTCATGGCTGTAGAGCCTTTTATCATATTTCACCCAAACAGGGTATCTCTGCGAACAAATCCTACTTTTATGCCTAAGGTGGTTTCCAGTGTGGCTCTTAACCAAACAATTCATCTGCCAACTTTTTATCCACATCCGCAGAACAAAGGAGAGAGAATTCTGCATTCTTTGGACGTACACAGACAGCTAAGATCCTACTTGAGCAGGACTAAAGCTCTAAGAAAAACTGAGCAATTACTAGTGTCATATGCTGCAGGATCAGAAGGAAATGCTATTTCAAAGCAGACAATTTCAAAGTGGATAAGCCACTGCATCCATTTCTGCTACTTACACCATGGTAAACCTGTGGCCAAGGGCATTAGGTCTCATTCCACCAGAGCTGCAGCTACTTCAGCATCCGTTCTCAGAGGAGTACCAACCAAAGACATTCTAGAGGCTGCTACTTGGAGTTCTGTTCACACCTTTACAAAGCATTACCATTTGCCTCTCTACTCTTAAGTCCAAGGCAGGCTTTGCCACTGCAGTGTTGCAGGGCCTTATAGCCACACCTAATGCTTTTTAGCTCCAGCCTCCCATCCATAGCTTTGGGATTCTACCCAAATGTAATGACTGCAACAGTGAAACACGAAGAACATAGTACAGTTGTGTACACTTACCATAAATTGTAGATGTTCTAATGTATTCATTGTTGCAGTCCTGGTTACCCTCCTGCCATCCCTCTGTCATTCTACAGTTTATCTTTCCTTCTCTGTCTTCTACAACCTATGTGGTGTATTTGCTTGTAGATGAAGGTAAAGTTTATTTTGGTGTGTGTGTGTGTGTGTGTGTGTGTGTGTGTGTGTGTGTGTGTGTGTGTGTGTGTGTGTGTGTGTGTGTGTGTGTGTGTGTGTGTGTGTATATATATATATATATATATATATATGTATATATATATATATATATATATATGTATATATATATATATATATATATATATATATATATATATTTATAATATTGCTACCTTTTTGGGGGCAGTTGACATCGGGGGCATGAAAAACTAAAGAAAATGGCATTGGCTGCATGTTTTAATACCCCTGACGTCATGGAACAGAAGACAGCAACTGACGGCAGGACCCAAGGCTTTGGAATTCAGGCCGACTTGAGGGCAACCTGCCAGCAGATTACCCAAATGTAATGACTGCAACAGTGAATACACTCGAACATCTACATTTATGGTAAGTGTACACAACTTGCTATTTTGCTATTTTTGTGGTATTTAGCATGGACATCTCTTACTGAAAGGGATGATAAATTTTTTGCATTGAGTTTAAGGCCATGGCTTTGGCACCATTCATTTGTTTAAGATCCTCTTGTAGGATGTTGGCATCATTTGGCAATTCTGTGAGTGCTCCGAGTTTGCAGTCATCATCAAACTTTGTCAGCCACAGACCTTTAGTTTTTGCTTGTACTTTGGAGAAATAGATTCTGAACAGTAGAAGTCCAAGGACTGATCCCTGTGGAATATCACTGGTTACAGGTCTTGCAGCAACCTGATATAGTTTTGGGTAGTTTTCTGGAGGTTCCTAACTTAAATGAGGACGTATTTCTAAGAGTGAGTTTTTTTCTTCCTTATACTGCAGTTCTACTATGGGGTGTCTTTTTCCTAAGCGTGTCACAGTATTTGTACTACAGTGGGACTGATGTCTTGATAGAGGCATTAAGGCGAGTTTAGAAAATTTCTGTAAAATGTAGCAAAGTTAGCTACTTGCCCTCAAAGGGGGGGGGGGGGGGGCACTTTATCTGCACCAGGTCATCAGTTGACTGCAGTAAGTCATTGGGTGGGTTCCTAAAGATTAAAACTAGAGTAGTGGTCAGATTTGGCCCAGAGATGTGGAAACTATATGGAGTGGATCACAAAGTTGCCATATTTGGAATGACTAGTGCCACTAGATTAAAGCCCTAGATAGGCGAGTACCCTAGCTGGTTTAGTGTGTTTGCTTCAGTTTAGCTAAGAAATGTTGCTCACATTTGTCTGTGGTAGTAGAGCTCTTGAAATGGCGACAGTTAACACGACACCCCAACCCCATTTAGAAAATGGGAAAAAGGGGGCTGCTGATGATGATTAGCCGAGGTTTTTCAGTTTATGGATAAATAGTTAAAATTCCCAAGAGTAATGGTGTTTCATTCAAAGGTGATTGATTCAAGCTTGTTTAGATATGTCTTGAGTTGCATCTGACATAGAAGGGGCTTTGTAGCTAGCTAAAATATGGTAGGGAGCCTTATTGATATGTAATAGGATGTTGTGGAGTTCTTGTTATATTGCTGCACAAGTCTAGATGTGATTGAATTATGATGGAATGCAGACAGACTACATCAGAGAGATTCCCCCCAAGAGGGCCCAAATGTGTGGTAGACAATGAAGCTTGATAAAAAGGGTGTATTATCCTTGCACTGAGACCTTGTTTCAGTGTATACACATTTCAATATTTTCTAGGATTAGGAAGGCTTCTAAAGAGGGTAACTTGAGCAGTGCAGCTGCTATACTGTCCTGATTTGTTTGTCCTGTTTTGGAAGATGGAGTAGATGGTCATTGCCTAAAAAGTCACTGGGATTAAAGGTGGATGTTGATCGTGCATACAGCTGCAGTCATAACAGATGGGTTCTCCTGCCGTCAGGCGGGTCCTCGGTCGGCCGAATTCCAAAGTCTTGGTCCGGCGTCGGTTGTCGTCGCTTCTTCCCTGACGTCAGAGCGACAGGGGTATAAAAGAACCAGCCGACGCCATTTTCTTTAGTCTTTCTTGCCGCGCGGTGCCCGAAGCAGAAGCAGTTCGCAAGTGCCGGTCGGCCAGCTCCTGAAATTACAAAAATTTTGCAACCGAAGTCTTCTTAAAAGCCAAGTACCCCGATGGGGAAACTTTTCTTGCCTCAGACCGATGTCAGACAAAGTTAATAATTGTATTTCATGTGGGAAGCAAATACCGCATAAGGATTTCCATTCCCTCTGTATTCCTTGTTTAGGCCCAGACCACGACGTCTCGGTCTATCGTTTTTGTGCTACATTCAACAAATGCACCATTAAGCGTCGGGCGGAGTTCGCCCAGCATTATTTTGGCAAAAACTTTAACTATATTATGTCGTCGGATACTACGACTCCAGTTTTGTCTAAAAAGCGCAAAGATAAGGACCGTCACACGAGGTCCGCGGCCTCTACCGACACCACGCCAAAGCCTACTACACATGGTCCGGTTCTCAGCGAGGCGCCTACACAGCCCCTGACTACCGACAACGCTTCCTTGACGGTGTCTCCTGTGCCCGATGTCGCAGGCTCCTCGGCACACACTCTTGGCGGTGAATCTCAAAATGTGGACAGGTCTACCTCCTCTCAAGGTGTCTTCAGACCTTCCTCTTCTTTTTCCATCAAGGCTTTCACGAAGTCTAAAGCAGCCATGCATCCCAAGAGACAAGCTACACAGGGCCCATCTCCAGGCCCCATGCCTAAAAAACAGATGCTTAAAATGGCTGAGGATTTAATTACTCTTATCAGGGGTTCTCAACCCCCCCCCGGACAAAAGGCCCAGAGTGGAGGAAGAATCCCCTTCCTCTGATCAGGGCTCCATTATATCAGAGCACTCTGATGAACAGGAACATTCTTACTCCCCTTTTGAAGACTCTGATGCAGAGGAGTCCATTCCCTCTGTATCCCCCCCAGAGGATTACTCATTTGGGGAAACTTTGCATACCTTAAGGGAACACTTCCACTGGGAAGGCCAAGATTATTCTGATTCCAAGAAAAGGCTTAGGGAATTTCTCTTGCTACCTCAGCACAGGCCTCTGGCTATACCTCCTGTCTTGGACATACTAGATGATGTGTACTCGAGGCCTGCCTTAACCCGGATTCTCTACCTCCAGCCCCAGTCAAGCCTGACAGGTACTACAGGGTTCCTGACTCTCACCAATTTCTATACAAAAGCCATGCTGCTGACCCAGAAACTATCTCACAGGGCTCCAAGGGAATTAAGGCCTCCACTGCTAAAACTCCATTACCTTCCGAGAGAGATTCCAGATCCTTAGAAAGGTGGGGGAAAAAGGTATATACCTCGGCCACCTTAACCATGAGGGCTTTAAACTGTCAGTTCCATATGCTAAAGTACCAACAGTTTTTGTTATCACAATTGAGAAGTAAAATGTCACAACCTGAACAACCAGACTTGAAGGAGTTGCAGGATTTGATGCATAGTGCAGAACAAGTGGGTAAGCATACCTTACAATGTAGTTTTGATGCTCTACAGGCCTCATGTAGAGCTGCTGTTACAGGATCAGTCATACGTAGACATGCCTGGCTCAAGGAACAAACCTTACCAGATCATGTCAAAGCTAAATTACTAGATGCCCCTCTGCAAAAGGATGTATTATTTGGTGCTAATGCCGAGGAGGTATTAAGGAAAATGGAGGAAAAGGCTAAATCAATGCAAACAGTGAAAGATTTTCTACAGGTACAACCCCCACGTTTCAGAAGAAATTGACCTTCCAAAAATTGGTCCTTTCCAGCCACGGACAGACCCCAAAGAGGTAGATACAGGTGCCCGAGGGGCAGAGGGCAATCCCAAGGATTGTTTAGAGGCAGACAATGGCAAGCTCCTACACAAAGAGGTGGTGAGGATAACTCGCAACCATTCAGAAAGCAAGCCCAATGACTTCCCCTTTGCATGCCAAGCAAGACTCAAATGGCAGCACCCTTAGGCGGAAAACTGGCATTATTTTCAAAAAATTGGCATATTGTCACAAGACAAATGGATCCTGGACATTATAAACAGAGGCTACAGATTCCATTTTCACACCCTTCCAAAAATGAGAGGCATGCCAAACCTGCCACACAATCATAGGGCAGAGGCACAAAGACCAATTTCAGATCTCATAGACATGAAAACTATTCAAGAGGTACCTACGCACGAACAAGGTCAAGGTTTTTATTCCAGACTATTCCTGGTACCAAGGAAGGGAAAAGATTGGAGACCTATTTTGGACCTATCCATCCTAAACACATTTCTACTCGTACCAAAATTCAAGATGCTCACTCTACAGCAGCTTCTTCCCATGCTGGGCAAGGAGTCTTGGCTGGTAACATTGGACCTCAAGGAGGCATACCTGCATGTCCCAATCAGACAAAATTGCAGAAGATACCTCAGATTTCTTGCAGGTTCAACCCATTATCAATTCTCTGCATTGCCCTTTGGCTTATCTACTGCGCCCAGAGTATTCACAAAATGCCTGGCATCAGTAATTGCCTACTGCAGACTTCAAGGGATACAAATATACCCCTATTTGTACGACTGCCTGATCGAAGCGGACAGCAAGCACATTCTTCTGAAACATCTGGCTTATGTAATAATGTTGTTGAATTCTCTGGGATACACAGTCAACAAAAAGAAGTCAAGGCTAATACCCTCTCGGAAAATAATTTTCCTGGGTGCCAACTTGAACACAAACACCCAGATGGCCTACCTCACGCCAGAGAAGCAGGGGCAACTAACTCAATACTTCAGAACACTAGCAAATTGCACCAGGCTGACTGCAAGGAAAATCCTGCAGGCTCTGGGATTCATGGCATCTTGCATCTTACTAATCCCATGTGCAAAGCTGCATATGAGGAAACTTCAATGAAAGTACCTGAAAAACCTATGGTCTCAACACAGCCACAGTTTGGAAACAATAATACCACTAATTCCATGTCTTCAAAAGGAATTTCTGTGGTGGGCTCAAGCATGCCAAACAAACGCAGGTCTCCCATTCAGCAAGCCTCAAGCAAATTAAGTCATCATAACAGACGCCTTGGACTACGCCTGGGGGGCGCACATGACAGATCGGTGCATTCAGGGCAAATGGTCCCAAAAAGAAAAGCACCTTCACATCAATCAAAAGGAAATGCTAGCAGTAATAAATGCTATTATAGCTTTCAAAGACCTTCTGCAACCAGGTCAACTATTGATAAGGACGGACAACACCACAGTAATGTGGTACATAAACAGGGAGGAACCCATTCATACCCCCTATGCAGACTGGCCATGTCACTTTGGAACATGGCCCTGGACTTGCAAATCGAACTACAAGCACAGTACTTGCCAGGTAAGGAAAACACGCTGGCAGACAACCTAAGCAGAAATATGACAGATCCACACGAATGGAAGTTGCATCCTCAAGTTTTTACAGAGATAATTCAAGCATGGTGAAGGCCAGACATAGATCTCTTTGCCTCCCACAAAAATCACCAATTGACAAAATTCTGCTCAAGGATTTTTCATCCAAAGGCTTGGAGAGTGGACTTTCAGTTGGACATCAATGACAGTTTATGCCTTCCCACCTCTTCCTCTGCTGCCCAGAGTTCTATTAAAAACCAGAGCAGACAGACCAAAGATGATTCTCATTGCTCCAAACTGGCCAAGACAACACTGGTACCCACTCCTGAGGAGCCTGATGCATTCCCCACCATGGACCCTGCCTCTAATGCCTCTTCTGACTCAGCACAGCTTCAAAACTCTTCGCAGTCAGCTAAAAACACTCAATCTAGCCGCATGGGAGATTCCTTAGCATCACAACAGACCCTACTCTCCAAGGAGGTGCAGGATGTCATTTTGGAGGCCAGAAGGCCATCTACTAGAAAAGCTTACTCCGCAAAATGGAAACGGTTTTGTGTCTGGAATGAGAAAAAGGGACAGGATCCTGGAAAACTGAATTTACCTCAAATATTACAGTATCTAGCTGAGCTGCTAAGCAGTGGACTTTCATTCTCCTCCATCAAAATCCATGCCTCAGCCATTTCTGCAGAATACAACACTGATCCACCCTTATTCTCTCACCCCCTCTTAAGACAGTTCCTCAGAGGGCTAAGAATCTAAAACCCCAAGGAAACAACCAATACCTGCTTGGGATCTCAATTTCATTCTAGAAAAGCTGACCTTGCCTCCTTTTGAGCCAGCTGCCTCATCAGATTTGCAATATTTGTCCTGGAAAACAGCTTTCCTTCTGGCTATTACCTCAGCTCGTAGGGTATCGGAACTACAAGCTCTCATGGCTGTGCAGCCATTTATCATCTTCCATCAGGACAGAGTTTCCTTACGAACCAACCCGTCTTTATGCCAAAAGTGGTATCCAGGGTAGCTTTGAATCAGGCTATACACTTACCTACCTTTTATCCTAATCCTCAAAACAAAGGGGAGAGATTACTACATTCCTTGGACATCCACAGACAACTGCGTTATTATTTGGACAGAACAAAGCCTTTCAGAAAATCAGAACAGCTCTTTGTGTCCTATGCTGTAGGAGCTCAAGGAAAGCCAATTTCAAAACAGACAATCTCAAAATGGATAGCCCACTGCATACGCTTTTGCTATTCTTTTCATGGCAAAACTGTACCTACAGGCATCAGATCTCACTCCACAAGGGCCACGGCTACCTCTGCAGCTTTTTCTCAGAGGAGTTCCTACCAAAGATATTTTGGAAGCAGCCACTTGGAGTTCTGTGCATACCTTCTCCAAGCACTACCACCTTCCATTATACTCCAAATCTAGAGCGGGCTTTGCCACTGCAGTCTTGCAGGGCATTCTGGCTCCTCCTAGCTCCACCTAGTGCCTACCACCCCTTTCTTAGCTTTGGGATTCTACCCATCTGTTATGACTGCAGCTGTATGCACGATGAACATAGTACAGTTTTGTACCTACCATAAATGTAGATGTTCGTGTGCTAATACAGCTGCAGTCCAGGTTTCCCTCCCTCCTTCCCCTCTTGGGGGCAGGCCTATTGGCTAACACCTCCCCATGCAACCTGATTGGGGTATTCATTCTTGATGTATTTGCTTGCACTACTGTATTTTGATTAAATGGCATTGCTTTATTACACAAATTTATGTATTGCCTTCCTTCTGGGGGCACCTGACATCTGGGGCAAGAAAAACTGAAGAAAATGGTGTCGGCTGGTTCTTTTATACCCCTGTCGCTCTGACGTCAGGGAAGAAGCGATGGCAACCGACGCCGGACCAAGACTTTGGAATTCGGCTGACCGAGGACCCGCCTGACGGCAGGAGAACCCTTCTGTTATGACTGCAGCTGTTTTAGCACTCGAACATCTACATTTATGGTAGGTACAAAACTGTACTTTTTGGCACTTTTTTTAAAAATTTCTCCTAGTCTCTTGGGTTTCTAATACAATGACGGGAATGGACCCCATTCCTAAGTCAAAGTACGATTAAAGTTCATAAAATTAGTATTGATTCAATCTTTGTCAGCAATGTGCCCAGTAATGACTCCTCCTGCAATTCGTATGGAGTTGACATGGATTGGTAACATATCTAAATAAGATTGTAGATTCTTTTTTTTATAAAACCTGTTGCTCCTACTACCATTAGAACTGTCTGGGTATCTTTATTCCACATTGCTGTCGTTTCTGCCTGCAGATCCTAATATTTTATGACTTTGCGTCTCTCTATACGCAAGACACTGTAGTCACTGGGTGTGGTGATTTCAATGATCAGTGCTACTCTTGACTTCTTTTCTTGAACCACTACATCTTGTTTTTAGCATCTATCTTTTGAACTGTTGGTAATGGGTGGTCTCGTGATAAAACTCAATCATTTTCTGTGATGCTTTGTGGCTTATGTTTCCAGTGTTTTTCAGCCAATTCGGTACCGTAATGGTTGCGCAATCCCCAGTGTAACAATCTTGCCACATTATTATGCCTTTCAGTTTACAGTCCTTCTGCCATTAGTATGTTGCAACCTGCAACAAGGTGTGCAGCTGTTTCCAATTTGGTTTTACAAAACCTACATGTGTCTGTTTCTCCCGCATATTCAATGGACTTTTTAAACCAATGTGTACAATAGCCCACTATCTTGAGCTGCCAATATAAACCTTTCAGTTCTTGGTTTGAATTCGCCTCTCCTTAACCATTCCTACGTTTGTTCCTGATCAACATGAGGTTCTTCCAGAAGTTTTCTGTACTTGCAACTATATTTATGCTTTTTCCACATTTCTTGCCTTCTCATCTGGTCCTTCACCTTATATTTTTTCTTTTGTTTTTTGGCATATTCAGTTGCTGTGCCTGATTTTTATCCACTTCTGGTTTGATTTCCATTTCTGCTTGACGCCGATATACTTATGCTAAATTAAGCAGAGAAGTCATCTTATATTTATTCTCCTCGTTTCAAAACTTTCACTATGTTTGGGTCTTGTGAGGTCAGCAGATGTGTGGAGTCCCACAGATGCAGATCTATACATATAATCTATTTCAAGGAGGCCCATCTGTCCTTCAGAACGGGGAATATGTAATCTTGGTATGCACTATTTTTTATAAATCATTTGGTGAGCATGAAGCATCCTTCTTGTTTTCCTATCTAATCTATCCAACACGTTTTGAGGCCAGTCAATCACTCCAAATCTGCAAGTTAGGACAGGAAGAGCAAATTGGTTTATAGCTTGAATTTTGTTCCTAGATGTCAGTGCTGTTTTCAGGATTAATTTAAGTCTTCTGAAATATTCCTTACCAAATATTCACATTTGTTCGGGTTTTATTGTTGATCTTTCATCATTTCCCAAGTGTTTATACATTCTCTTGCTCAAGTTCTTTTATATCACATTCTTGTCCCAAACTGATGTTTTCCTGATGTTGCAGTTTCCCTGTTTTAAAGGTTGCTTTTGCACATTTATCAAGACCAGATGACATTCTTGTATCTGAAAAAGTTTTGACAACTTGCAGTTGTGCTTTGTTACTCATCTGATGGGCCATACAGTTTTAAATCATCGACAGAAAATAAGTCTTTGTTTTCTAGGAGCCAAATTGTAGCCATGGCCTTAGCTGTCAAGTAGACAGCTTAGGCCATTCTAAGAGGATCCAGTATCTGTCTGCCTGGGATGAAATGATTGACAGACCACAATTTTTTGCCAGAGAATGGCTTGCACCTTTCACCCTTGGGATTCCAGATTCTGGCTAAGGCTCTTGCTGCCCCCTATACTGCCTTTTTTAGGCAAGGTTCAAACGCCAAATTCACCACCATAACAGGTACTAGCAAGCAAAATCTGAAGGTAATGCTACTCAACGCTAGAAGTCTAAAGCTCAAAATGCACTCACTCGAGGCACTCCTTAAAATGGAGAACATCGATATATGTGCAGTGACAGAGACCCGATTCAAGGCTTTAAAGCATACCCCTGCATTACCAAGCTATAATTCATACCACACTTTTCGGCCACCTAACCTGGACCGAAACACTAAAGGCGGAGGCGTGTCCATATTCATTAGGGATATCCACACCTCCAGGCTAGTTGCTCAGCATGATGCATCCGAGATTATCCAAGTGCAACTAATTCTGGACAAGACCGCAATTCAAATTATAGCTTGCTACAGTTCCCCCACCATGCCCCAGGATTCCCACTCCTCATTTCTTGATGCACTGGAAAATATTAGGGTACAACCTAACACCGTAATAATGGGCGATTTCAACAACCCCCCACATTAACTGGGAAAACTACTCGTGTACCAACTCTTTTGCTCAACGTTTTCTGGAATTCATAAAATTCCAATGCCTTGGATCAGCTTATCCACATCCCCACCAGGGGCAGCAATATCCTAGACCTGGTCATTACCAACATGGGCAACCGATGTTCCACACCAGAAGTCAATTCATTGGTTAGATCCGACCACAAGCTAATCATCCTAGACATCCACATCCCACCCCCACCCCCATTAGGGAAACAACTGTAAAAAATGTCTCCAAAGCCAACTTCACGCTTCTTAAGACTGAAGTTGCAAACTTCACAACACCCATGCAGTCAGAAAATAGAGGTACGACTGCTGAATCCTACACAAATGCACTTTATAAGCACTTACACGAGTGCATGGATCGCGCAATCCCTAACCGAACCAAGATGCTATCCTCCAAAAAAAAGGAAGCCAATCTGGTGGTCCCCTGCCATAAAGTCTGCAACAGAAGAAAGAAACTGCTGCAAAAAGAGTAAAATCCTATGATTGGAGGAACTCCCTGGTCAGCCTCAGTAAGAAGCTGAGATCCCTCATAAAAATCCTCCAAAGCTAGTTACGAAAACAAAATCACCACTGATTCTAAAGACCATCACAAAGCATTGTATAGCTATGTCAAGAATCTCAATGGCAACACTCAGATCTGCTCTGAGTTACAACACAATGGCACTAAATATACATAATCAACTGATATTGCCAACATCCTGGCCGATAGGTTCAATGCTAACTTTACCCCCCACCCCACCTCATAAAGGGCCCAGCTCTGTACCGGAAGAATGCCAAATTCCTGTAATCACGGCTGCACAGGTAAAAACCACACTCTCCAAAGCCAAGAACACAGCATCCATGGGACCTGACAACATCCCAGGCTGCATTCTACACTAACTACAAACCGAACTGGCACCCCACCTAAGTACCATGTTCAATCATAGCCTCACCTCAGGCTTTGTGCCCACTGAATGGCGCACAGCAACGGTTATCCCACTCCACAAAGGGGGAGCCACCACGGACCCCGGGAACTACTCCCTCATTAGCCTGACAACCCTGGTCTGCAAGGCTGTGGAATGTATCATCATGAAACATATAAACAATAACATTGGTAATCTCCGAACTCTGGACCGTACCCAGTCCGGGTTTCTAAAAGGCAGATCATGTCTCCTAAACCTGATAGACGTCTTTGACACGGTCACCAAAGCCGTAGATGAGGGTAAGGTGGTTCACACAACCTATCTAGATCTTGCCAAGGCTTTCAACACCATCCCCCACTCTGGAATTATAGATGAACTCACTAAACTAGGTATAAATCCCTATGTCACGAGATGGGTTGCCAACTGGCTCACTGACCGAACCCACACTGTGAAAGTAGCAGACTCCAAATCCGACTTGAGACCAGTGACAAGTGGAGTACCACAGGGTTCAGTCCTGGGTCCTCTCCTGTTTGGTATCTACTTCTGTGAAGTACAGGCTAACACAGTAGGTCTTTGGCTAACGAAGTTCGCAGATGACTGCAGAATAAGAGCCATAATCAAAACTCCTAACGATGTGGACATCCTACAAAAGGGCCTCACTGAGATAGATGCCTGGTGTCAAAGCCATGGCCTCAAGCTCAGTGCCAAAAAGTGCATTATCATCACTTTTGGTAAAAACTCTGTACCCATGAACTACCACATAGGCGGTAGTCTACTTAACACTGAAAGTGTGATAAGAGACCTTGGGACACAGGTGGGACAGTATTCTCTCCTTTGATAATCACATTGCCACAATAGTCAGGAAATCCTATGTGGCACACTTCATCACAAAAGGTTTCTCATCCAGGAAAAAAAAAGAGGTCATTATTCCCCTCTACAATTCACACATTAGACCCTTTATAGAATACAGTGCCCCTTTTGGTATGTACCTCACAAGACCTCTACAACAACTGGAAAGGCCGCATAAATTCCTCACAAAGAGGATTACTGGCCACAAACAGATGCCCTACGCAGACTGCCTCAAACTCCAGCTTTACTCTGTCGCATATCGCCTGTTTAGAGGCGATCTCAACCTAGCATACAAAGCTATGTCAAACCCAGAGCTGTTGGACATGCTACACTTAAAGAAATCCCAATCCCTCCAAGCTACACGCTCTAGGGACCTAAACCTTGTCACCACAATAAACGGAACATGCTGGAGGGATAGATTCCTGTCCCAGAGACTTCCCATACTCTGGAACAAACTACTTATCTATATCAAACAAAGCTCCTCATTAACACTCTTCAAGAAAAATCTTGATTGGATGGGAGATAGGAAATTCACCCTGTGGATCACTTCTGTGGCTCTGCTTGACAGGGGCACAGAAAAATAATTTTCTTGGGTGGCGAAAGCCAGGGTACCTTTTTAGCTAGGCTTATATAAGCCCTAGGGCAAATAGCCTAGTACCTACCTATGGGTTTAAGGGCAAGGCAGAATAGTAGCGGTGACAGTTACCCTGGAATATCCCCCTTTGAATTTTTATTCCTGAGATCATTTGTCCTTTATCATGGCTTGATTACAAAGTGGTCTGCCACTGTTTCATTGTCACTGTAATGTAGTCCTTATGTGTAGGGTCTATTTTGTACGTTTTTTAAACACACTTTTAGCGATGAATGTGGAATACTATCAAATGCTTTTTTGTAGTCTGTCCATGCCATACTTAGATTCTTCCCCTTTTTACAGTTCTTCACTATGACTTTAACAACAAATTATCCTTTGTTACATATGGCTTTCTTTTATTGCACTTTTGATTTACTGCCATAATTGAGTTTTCTTCTAAATGACTATAAACTCTGTCGGCATCAATTCCCGTTTATAATTTATATGTCATTGGAAGGCAAGTTCTTGGTCTATAATTTTTAGGGTAGCTTGCAGGTTCACTTAAGTAGGAGCATTGTTTTTCCTGTTGTTAACCAGGTTGGTGTCTGTTTGGGTTGTGCATATAAATAGATGTTGTTTGTGTTTCACTGTTGCAGTCATTACATTTGGGTAATCTGCTGGCAGGTTGCCCTCAGTCGGCCTGATTAACAAAGTCTTGGGTCCTGCGTTGGTTGCTGTCCCTTCTTCCATGACATCAGGTCATCAGGGGTATAAAACATGCAGCCGACGCCATTACATCAGTCTTTCTTGCCGCTCGGTGCCCGAAGCAGCAGCAGTTCACAAGTGCCGGTCGGCTGACTCCTGAAATTTTCGTTTTCGAGTTTCAGAACCAAAGTTTTCAACTAAAAAGCTAAGTACCCCGTTGGGGAAACTTTTTCTTGCTCCTTACCAATGTCAGTAAAAGTTAATAATTGTATTACTTGTGGGAAGCAAATACCTCATAAGGATTTTCACTTGTACTGTATTCCTTGCCTAGGCCCTGACCACGACGTACCCTGCTGTCGGTTTTGCGCTTTAATCAGCGCATTGTCAATCATCTGTACATTTTTGCTTCTAAATATTTTGGATCACGGTTTAATTATCCAGAAATAATGTCGGTTAGCAATCTGACTACCGGAATACCTAAAAAACGCAAAGAAAAAGACAGGGGCAGGCCGTTGAGGTCCAAAACTGCCGAAGACGCTTCTCCTAAGCCAGTCACCAGTTCGCCGGTACTCAGTGAGGTGCTTTCGCAGCCCCTGATACCCGCTACTTCTGATTTGCAGGCCTCTACTGAGACCCATTTGGAGTCCGGTATGCCGCTTCAGTTATTGAACACACGGATGTCTCTACCTTGGATGGGTCTGGAGCTGCTGTGCAGGCACCGGCTTCTGAGGGTGTATTCAGGCCTACAGATTTGTATATTAAACCAATGCCATCTTCAGTATTAAGGCCAAAATCTCGATCTGTGTCTAAAAAACCGACGCCTAGGCCACATGTGCAGGCCCCTATGCCTAAAAAACGATCAAAATGGCTGAAGATTTAATTACTCTAATCAGGGGGAGCCACCCCCCCTACCTTCAAAGGGGCCTCGGGCTGAACCTGACTATGAATCTTCTGAACAGGATTCTATTTCTTCTGACTCTTCTAATGACCAGGATTTGTCTGTACCTACTTATGAGGACTCTGATGCAAAGGGTTCCATCCCTTCTGCTTCTACCCCTGAGGATTTTTCTTTTGGGAAAACTTTACATACCTTAAGGGAACATTTCCACTGGGAAAGTCAGGATTTCTCTGAATCCAAAAAGAGGTTTCGGGATTTTCTTCTTCCCCAGCATAGGCCTTTGGCTATACCTCCTGTACTAGACATTGTTGATTGTGTTTTCAGACTCTAGTATGGCTCCTGATTCTTTGCCTCTGGCTCCTTGTAAGCCAGACAGATACTACAGGGTTCCTGACTCCCACAATTTCCTTTTCAAAAATCCTGTTGCGGATCCTGAAACCATTTCTCAAGGCCCCAATGGCATTAAGGCTTCTACTCTAAAAATCCTACCCCTTCTGATAAGAGATTCCAGGGCACTGGATAGATGGGGTAAGAAGGTTTATACTTCTGCAACCTTGGCAATCAGGGCTTTAAACTGTCAATTCCATATGCTAAAATATCAGCAGCATATCATGGGACTGCTTAAACAGAAAATGATGTTGATTTCTGACTCTGTGGAAAATAAAGATTTACAGGATTTATTGCATTCAGCTGAACAAGTTGTAAAACATACTTTGCAATGTGGTTTTGATTCTTTGGAAGCCTCTTGCAGAGCTGCTGTTACTGGATCTGTGCTTAGAAGGCATGCTTGGCTTAAGGAGCAATCTCTGCCTGATCATGTTGAAGCAAAATTGTTGGATGCTCCTTTGCAGCAGGACCGTCTGTTTGGCAATAAGACTGAAGAAGTTCTAAGATGAGGCTAAATCTATGCAGACTGTGAAAGATTTCTTACAAGTACAACCTCCAAGATTTAGTAGGCACTGGCCTACTAAGAACTGGTCCTTTACAGTTCCTTCCAGAGCCATTCAAGCTAGACCCAGACATGCCAAAAACACCAAGTTTCAGTCCCAAGGGACTTTCAGAACTAAGCAATGGGGTGCCTCCTCTTCCAAATCTGGAAGCAACAAGACACTTTCCTATGGTAAACCGTCTCAATGACTTTCCTTTAGAATTACCAAGCACTTACCTTTTAGCCGCCCCTTTGGGGGAAAACTGGACAAATGGGTTTTAAATAGTGTCCCAGGGATACAGGTTTCATTTCCACACGTTGCCAACTCCAAGCGGATGGCCAGACCTGCCACCAAATCAGTGGGCAGAGGCTCAGAAACAAGTACTTTCCCTCTTAAACATGGGGGCTATTCAACTAGTACCAGAAAGGGAACAAGGTTTCTATTCCAGATGTTTCCTGGTACCCAGAAAAGACGAAGCATGGCGTCCTATTCTGGACTTGTCTACTCTAAACACTTTCCTGGACATTCCAAAATTCAAGATGCTGACTCTTCACCAGTTACTTCCTATGCTAGGCAAAGATGGCCTGGTTGGCAACTCTAGATCTAAAAGAGGCGTACCTGCATATCCCAATCAGGGAATCTTGCAGAATGTACCTCTGGTTTAAAGCAGGCTTTTTGCATTATCAGTTCTCCGCACTGCCCTTTGGCTTATCTACTGCGCCCAGGGTCTTTACAAAGTGCCTGGCTTCAGTAATTGCATTTTGCAGGCAAAGAAATATTCAAATATATCCATACCTGGACGATTGTCTAATTCAGGCAGAAAACAAGGCCATTCTTCTAAAACATCTGGAGTTTGTAAAAAGGGTTCTAAATTGTCTAGGGTACACCATAAACGAAAATAAATCACAACTAGTACCCTCTCAAAAAATAACATTCCTGGGTGCAACCTTTAATACAACTGCCCAGATGGCTTACCTTATGCCAGATAAGCAAATTCAGTTGGTGACTTGCTTCAAACAGGTGGCCACAAAAACCCTGCTTTCAGCAAGACAAATACTGCAAGCCTTGGGGTTCATGACCTCCTGCATTCTTCTAATTCCATATGTAAGACGCATATGAGGAAACTTCAGTGGTACTTAAAAAGTTTATGGAGTCAACATTCTCACAGCCTGGAAACAATGATTCCTATCATACCTTGCCTGCAACTAGAGTTCATTTGGTGGGCAGAGGCCTGCCACCAAAACAAGGGACTGCCATTCACACCACCCCCTGCTGCCCATACCCTAACTACAGACGCATCAGACTATGCATGGGGGGCTCATCTGGCAGAGAAGTGCATTCAGGGCAAATGGAGCACAAATCAAATGCACCTTCATATCAATCACAAAGAAATGGTAGCTGTACTGAAAGCACTGACAGCCTTCAAGGGCTACCTTCATCCAGGGCAACTAATGGTAAAGACGGACAACACCACAGTTATGTGGTACCTAAACAAGCAGGGGGGGTACACATTCCTACCCTCTCTTCAGACAAGCCATGGCATTGTGGAACACTGCCTTGAGCTATCAAGTACAACTACAAGCACAATTCCTGCCAGGAAAGCGGAATATTTTGGCGGACATTCTAAGCAGAAATCTCATGGACCCACACGAATGGAAACTGGAACCACGGATTTTCAACATCTTGACACGCAAATGGGGGAGCCCGGACATAGATCTCTTTACCTCACCCCAGAACTACCAGTTGGACAAATTTTGCACAAGAACTCCTCACAAAAAAAAGCCTGGAAAGTGGATGCTGTGTCCTTCAGCTGGGAAAACCCATCAGTCTATGCTTTTCCCTCTCTGCCTCTGCTCTCCAAAGTTCTACTAAAAGTCAAACAGGACAAACCAAAGATATTACTTGCTCCAGACTGGCCTCGCCAACACTGGTACCCACTCCTACTCAGTCTCACCACTTTCTCCATGGCAGCTGCCTCAGACACCTTCCTTACTGTCTCAGCAGAACAACCAAATTCTGCACCCTCGGCTCCAAACATTGAATCTTGCAGCTTGGCTAATCACTTAAATTCTCCCTTAGCATCCCTCAGCAAACCTGTGATGGATGTTATTTTGGAGGCGAGAAGACCTAGTACCAGAAAATCTTATGCTGACAAATGGAAAAGATTCTGTGCCTGGAATCGATCTCAAGGGATGACCACAGCAGTGCCCAATTTACCTCAGATTTTGCAATAGTTAACTGAGATGCTTCACAAGGGCCTATCTTTTTCCTCCATTAAAGTTCATGCCGCAGCCATTTCAGCTCATTACAGCACAGAACCCCCCCCCCCTTCTCTCATCCTCTGTTAAAGCAGCATCTCAGAGGGGGCCAAAAACTTAAGGCCACCCAGGAGAGCTCCAACCCCTGCCTGGGACCTTAACTTTGTATTGGAAAAACTCACTCTACCTCCTTTCGAGCCAGCTGCTACTGCAGACTTAAAATTCCTTTCCTGGAAAACAGCCTTCCTTCTAGCAATCACTTTGGCTAGAAGGATTTTTGAATTACAGGCCCTTATGGCAGTGGAACCTTTCATCATCTTTCATACGGACAGGGTGTCACTCAGGACCAACCCATCTTTCATGCCCAAGGTGGTATCCAGTGTGGCTCTTAGTCAGTCCATTCATTTGCCAATTTTCTTTCCCAATCCACAGAACAAAAGGAGTGGATTCTGCATTCATTGGATGTACACAGACAACTTAGATTTTACTTGGACAGGACTAAATCTCGAAGAAAATCTGAACAACTGCATGTAGCATTTGCTGCAGGGGCAGAGGGGAAGGCTATTTCAAAGCAAACCATTTCCAAATGGATAAGCCATTGCATTAATTTCTGCTATAAGCACCATGGAAAACCTATCCCCCAGGGGATCAGATCCCATTCCACCAGGGCTACATCTACTTCTACAGCCTTTCTCAGAGGTTTTCCTACCAGGGATATTCTAGAAGCTGCTACCTGGAGTTCAGTTCATACTTTCACCAAGCACTATCACTTACCAATTTTCTCTAAATCCAGAGCTGGCTTTGCCACTGCTGTTTTGCAGGGCCTTATAGCCGGTCCTAATTCGGTATAAATCCATCTTCCCAACCTTAGCTTTGGGAATCTATGTAATGACTGCAACAGTGAAACACGAAGAACATAGTACAGTTGTGCACACTTACCATAAATGTAGATGTTTGAGTGTATTCACTGTTGCAGTCCTGGTTACCCTCCCTCCAGCCCCCTGTTTTTTCTCTTACTATGCCTCTCCTTTATTGTTCTACACTTAAAAGCCTTTTTGGTACATTTGCTTTTGTTTGGAGGTATATATTTTTGTGTTTAAAATTATTTATATATTTTGCTCCCCATTTGGGGGGCACCTGACATCTGGGGCAAGAAAAACTGATGTAATGGCGTTGGCTGCATGTTTTATACCCCTGACAACCTGACGTCATGGAAGAAAGGACAGCAACCGACGCAGGACCCAAGACTTTGTTAATCAGGCCGACTGAGGGCAACCTGTCAGCAGATTACCCAAATGTAATGACTGCAACAGTGAATACACTCGAACAACCACATTTATGGTAAGTGCACACAACTGTACTTTCTTACTCGTGGCTAAATCTTCCTGCAGAGATGTTAATACTTTCAGCCAAAAATTAGGTACGGCATCTGGGGTTTTCCAGTTAGAGGCTTTTCTTAACTTTTGTTTCAATCTCTCTTGCTGTTACTTCATCCCATTTTATATCTTGTACCTTTGAATCTCTTATTGTTTAACTTCTGTCCATTTAGCCATCTTTGTTCCACAGGAACTTCATAGATACTTCTCCAAAATCTTATCTATTTTTTTCTTTTTTTGGCAGTCTTTCAATTCCTTTTACCTTATTTCCCAATTCTCTATAAGACTTTTTGGATCATCAATAAATTGCTTATTTTGTACTCTTCCTTTATATTTATTTTCACATCTTCTAAGTCTTTCCGCCTGTGCTGAAATTTTTAGTTTATTTGCAATAGTGTATGGTACGTCCTGGTCTGTTCTAATACTGCACATTGCTTTTATCACATCATTTTTCTTAGATGTAGTCCCTCTTCTATAATCTTTTAACAGTGACACTTTTTTTTTTTTAACTGCTTTATAGTATTTGCTATTCGATATTTCCATGATGGTATTTGATTTTCTCCCCTTCCTTTCCCTCACTACCCATTGTTCTTGTGGTAGAACTTTATCAGTTATTAATTTAGCTGCACATTAGTATATCCTGCTTATTTCTGTTGTATCACGTGTCTCTATGAACAGTCCTAATTACTGTGTTAATTTGTTTATATCAAACTTTATTAACCTTCTGCAGTCTATTTCTTTCATTTATCTTGATATGTCTGTCTATTAAATCAAGCAACTCTTCTCTTAGTTCATTTTCTTCCAAACTAAGGGCACATTCCTTGTTTTCCAATTCCTGCAGGCATTCTATAGTAGATTGAAAGAATAGCCGAGCTGGGTCCTGCGCCCACTGTCGTCTCAATGGAATAATCAACAAAATCACAAAGCTGTTCAGCACAATCAGGCGTAGTTTAATCCAATGGTAAAATAACAGCATAAAAGCTATAAACACAACTAACTTAGCGCTTTCTCCCTACTAATAAGGGCATCATCAGAGTTGTGTAAAAAACGCGATAAGAGTTTAAATAACATCAATTGAAACACACCCTCCTAAATATACCAATCAAAATCCTGCATTTCAAATATTTAAATATTTAAAGTTCCAGTATGCATTATTACAAAAAAAAATATATATATATATATATTGTTACAAAAATATATAACTTGCAATTAAAAATACATTCTATCAATAATATATTGTTAAAAAATTGTACTATGAAAATAAATATAATAATACTACTGACACACAGAAAAACTGAATAAAAAATTATTATATATCACTGAAATATATATACATAATTTGAATAGTGTAAATACAAACCAAACAGCCTGTATTGAAATTTCCAACCCAAAATAGTAGTACATATACTTATACCACAGGGCAAAAATCTGAAAATTCTTATTCATATTAACAATGCCCTATATTTCAATAAACTAGACAGTGAAACATGTTCATTAATACCTGGTGGTCTAGAGGCGTTAAGCCTAAGCTGCCAGATACACTCCTTTACCTCTAGTAAGATGTTCTCATCACCCCCATTATCTCTATATGGAATCCTATCAATAATAAAAAACAAAAATCTCTTAAAATCCTTACATCTTGTGCAATGTGTATATAATGCACTCGTGGTTTTCTTGTTCTTGATGTCCCTAACGTGCTCCATGATTCTCAGTCTCAATTTTCTAATGGTTTTACCCACATAGAAAGTATTACAGGACAAACAGGTGGCCAGGTACACCACCATCGTGGTATTACAGTTAACATGACCTGGACTAGCTATCGTTTTGTTATAATTATGTACTGTGACGTAAGGTCCATTATTGATGTACTTACACGTACTACAAAAACCACATTTGTTCATCATACAATGTTTGTATGAATGTTGGAAATTAACACTTTCCATAAGTTGTTTTAAATTCCTACCCCTACTAAATGTAAATGAAGGTAAGACTCCCAAGTATATTAGTAATATCCGTTGGAAGGGACCCTATCCATATATCCTGAACAATATGCATAATATTATGACTGTCCTCGTTAAATGGCAGAATCATAGAATGACTAGGCCTATTGAGTGCCTCGTTCTTATTCTCAACAATCAACCCTGCTGTCAATATTGGTTTGTATATCATGTGTCTCTTGACTGCAATCTCGTCCTTAATTCTAACCAAGATGTCACCAGGGTAACCTCTTTCCTGAAACATGTCAATCAATTTATTTGTTTCACTCTCATATATAGTGTTGTCACTAATTAACCTGGATAATCTTACCATCTGTCCTTTTATGATGTTCTTTTTTTGAAAGTAGGGATGACAACTGTCAAAATGAAGAAAGGAATTTGAGTGTTTTTTTTTTACGAAAAATGCTGGAAATAAGGATATTGTTTACCTTATCCTTCAATAACATAATGTCAAGAAATTCACATCTATCATACTGCACATTATGCGTAAACTTAAGAAAATATGTACTTTTATTTAAAGATTCCACAAAACAGGCAATATCATCCTCTTTGCCTTTCCAAAATATTAAAATGTCATCCAAAAAGCGTACATATAACGCTATATCTTTGTAAAATCTGGATGACATCACATGTTCTTTTTCCCAGTCTATTAAAACAAGGTTGGCATATAATGGGGCACATTTCGCCCCCATTGCCACACCTGTGTTTTGTTTAAAGTAGTCCCCTTCAAAGCTGACATAGTTGTTGTTCAAAACCATTTCAAGTAGATCTACTAATAAGTTTTGTTTTACTATGTGATGTGTAGATAGTTTGGACAAACTGTTTCTGAACATTTGTAACCCTAAGTCATTAGGGATGACAGTAAATAGATTTACTACATCAATGGTTAGAAAAATATAGTTTTCATCCCATGTAGAGTTTCTAATAATGTCCAAACAGTGCCAAGAATCCTTTAACACTTGAGCAGCTCTTTCATATATGTTTTTGCAATGAAAATCAATGTATGCTGCCAGTGTCTCTGTCTTTTATCTTTTAGCTGAGACTATCGGACGGAAGGGGGGATTAGTCACAGATTTATGTATTTTTGGTATACCAAATATGGATGGAATAACCGGGGAATTCACTACAAGGAAGTCATATTCATCCTTGTCTAGAATGCCCTCCATATAGCATTCATAAATCTGCCAATCTATTTTTGTGTATGCTTTGTATACATCATACTTGGAAACTCTAAGGTATGTAGATGTATCATTAAGCAATTCCAGCATACTACTACTGTAATCAGTGGTGTTCATGATCACTACCCCCCCCCCCCTTTGTCTGGCTTCATAACTCTGTATACATTGGTGGAAGTGAGTTCCTGTAAACAAAACCTTTCACCCTGTGTAAGGTTGTCTCTATACTTATGATTAGACTTAAAATGTCTTCTCAAAAAAGTTTCACATATTTGTTCAAAAATGTGAATATTGACATTAGATGGAGGAATAAACGTACTTTTCCTTTTCAATTTGTGGGTGTAATACAAAGCTGAAAAGTTTGTCAACAAGGGGCTGGATGTGAAACTAAACAAACTTAACAGAGACAAGAGTGATTATGTAGAGAAAAAAGCCTATGCCCATTTTAAATCCTATAAAATGTTGTATGAAAGGTCCAATGTTTCAACAAGGTTCAGTACTATTAATTCAGTGAACAGTTGTGATGAACATGTTAACGTGGACATGACTGTAACAGATGAACAAGATGTTTTTTTAGAACCTCAACCAGTGAGGCGTTCCGAACGGATTCGGGAACGCCAATTTGTGAACAGGGAAGTTTACCCCAGCAGGGGCAGAACTTCCAATTGGTCCAACAGGCCAAATGGACAGAATTGGGTCAGACAATACAAATGAATGGACTGAATGACTTTGTTGACGAAAATTGTGATTCAGCACAGCTAGATAATAACATTTTTTTGAGCTACCCTTCACACTGTGATTATGCTGTTGAGCATTTAGTTGACACAGTAGAGGTTTTTACCTCCAGAGAACATTGTTTTGATAACACTGATATAGAATTGAATGCAGTAGTGTCTAGTTGTGAAAACACAAGCCAAGAACAAGTGTTACAATGCAATGTTATCAAACAGGGTAACTTTTGTATTTATAACTTTAGTGATAAGATTTTTAATGATGACTTTACCAATTTGTTCGCTAAAGGGTTTTCTTTTGTTCCTTGTTTTAAGCATGATTTAGCTAAAATTTTGATTTCACTGAAATTGTATGTAAGAGAACTAAATTTGAAAATGTATTTCGCCAAGCAGGACTGTTTACCTTTGTATTACACCCCCAAATTGAAAAGGAAAAGTACGTTTATTCCTCCATCTAATGTCAATATTCACATTTTTGAACAAATATGTGAAACTTTTTTGAGAAGACATTTTAAGTCTAATCATAAGTATAGAGACAACCTTACACAGGGTGAAAGGTTTTGTTTACAGGAACTCACTTCCACCAATGTATACAGAGTTATGAAGCCAGACAAAGGGGGGGGGGTAGTGATCATGAACACCACTGATTACAGTAGTAGTATGCTGGGATTGCTTAATGATACATTTACATACCTTAGAGTTTCCAAGTATGATGTATACAAAGCATACACAAAAATAGATTGGCAGATTTATGAATGCTATATGGAGGGCATTCTAGACAAGGATGAATATGACTTCCTTGTGGTGAATTCCCCGGTTATTCCATTAATATTTGGTATACCAAAAATACATAAATCTGTGACTAATCCCCCCTTCCATCCGATAGTCTCAGCTAAAAGATCAAAGACAGAGACACTGGCAGCATACATTGATTTTCATTGCAAAAACATATATGAAAGAGCTGCTCAAGTGTTAAAGGATTCTTGGCACTGTTTGGACATTATTAGAAACTCTACATGGGATGAAAACTATATTTTTCTAACCATTGATGTAGTAAATCTATTTACTGTCATCCCTAATGACTTAGGGTTACAAATGTTCAGAAACAGTTTGTCCAAACTATCTACACATCACATAGTGAAACAAAATTTATTAGTAGATCTACTTGAAATGGTTTTGAACAATAACTATGTCAGCTTTGAAGGGGACTACTTTAAACAAAACACAGGTGTGGCAATGGGGGCGAAATGTGCCCCATTATATGCCAACCTTGTTTTAATAGACTGGGAAAATGAACATGTGATGTCATCCAGATTTTACAAAGATATAGCGTTATATGTACGCTTTTTGGATGACATTTTAATATTTTGGAAAGGCAAAGAGGATGATATTGCCTGTTTTGTGGAATCTTTAAATAAAAGTACATCTTTTCTTAAGTTTACGCATAATGTGCAGTATGATAGATGTGAATTTCTTGACATTATGTTATTGAAGGATAAGGTAAACAATATCCTTATTTCCAGCATTTTTCGTAAAAAAACATACTCAAATTCCTTTCTTCATTTTGACAGTTGTCATCCCTACTTTCAAAAAAAGAACATCATAAAAGGACAGATGGTAAGATTATCCAGGTTAATTAGTGACAACACTATATATGAGAGTGAAACAAATAAATTGATTGACATGTTTCAGGAAAGAGGTTACCCTCGTGACATCTTGGTTAGAATTAAGGACGAGATTGCAGTCAAGAGACACACGATATACAAACCAATATTGACAGCAGGGTTGATTGTTGAGAATAAGAACGAGGCACTCAATAGGCCTGGTCATTCTATGATTCTGCCATTTAACGAGGACAGTCATAATATTATGCATATTGTTCAGGATATATGGATAGGGTCCCTTCCAACGGATATTACTAATATACTTGGAGTCTTACCTTCATTTACATTTAGTAGGGGTAGGAATTTAAAACAACTTATGGAAAGTGTTAATTTCCAACATTCATACAAACATTGTATGATGAACAAATGTGGTTTTTGTAGTACGTGTAAGTACATCAATAATGGACCTTACGTCACAGTACATAATTATAACAAAACGATAGCTAGTCCAGGTCATGTTAACTGTAATACCAAGATGGTGGTGTACCTGGCCACCTGTTTGTCCTGTAATACTTTCTATGTGGGTAAAACCATTAGAAAATTGAGACTGAGAATCATGGAGCACGTTAGGGACATCAAGAACAAGAAAACCACGAGTGCATTATATACACATAGCACAAGATGTAAGGATTTTAAGAGATTTTTGTTTTTTTATTATTGATAGGATTCCATATAGAGATAATGGGGGTGATGAGAACATCTTACTAGAGGTAAATGAGTGTATCTGGCAGCTTAGGCTTAACGCCTCTAGACCACCAGGTATTAATGAACTTGTTTCACTGTCTAGTTTATTGAAATATAGGGCATTGTTAATATGAATAAGAATTTTCAGAATTTTGCCCTGTGGTATAAGTATATGTACTACTATTTTGGGTTGGAAATTTCAATACAGGCTGTTTGGTTTGTATTTACACTATTCAAATTATGTATATATATTTCAGTGATATATAATAATTTTTTATTCAGTTTTTCTGTCAGTAGTATTATTATATTTATTTTCATAGTACAATTTTTTAACAATATATTATTGATAGAATGTATTTTTAATTGCAAGTTATATATTTTTGTAACAATATATATATATATATATTTTTTTTTGTAATAATGCATACTGGAACTTTAAATATTTAAATATTTGAAATGCAGGATTTTGATTGGTATATTTAGGAGGGTGTGTTTCAATTGATGTTATTTAAACTCTTATCGCGTTTTTTACACAACTCTGATGATGCCCTTATTAGTAGGGAGAAAGCGCTAAGTTAGTTGTGTTTATAGCTTTTATGCTGTTATTTTACCATTGGATTAAACTACGCCTGATTGTGCTGAACAGCTTTGTGATTTTGTTGATTATTCCATTGAGACAGTGGGCGCAGGACCCAGCTCGGCTATTCTTTCAAGACCGTTTTTGAGTGGTTGTGAGCTGAATTCTATAGTAGATTCTATAGCATCTTCCTGCGGCACATTCTCCAACTTCATCCCGTGCCATCCGCTGCTCTGTCATAGGGAAGTCACTGGCCTATCACTCCTCAACATTGACTGCATTAGTTTCCTGTTCCTTCCCTTGCTGTCTAGCTTCAAGTGAATGTTTAAACTGTTTTCCTGTGGAAGCCTCCAAATTATCTTCATATGGCACCTGACCAATTGCTTCCTGTTCAAATGATTTCCCCTTAATTTGGATATCCATTACTTAGATTTTCTACACTGAATCATTCACTTTCCAGGTACTCCATGACCTCAGTTTCTGTTTCTTTAACTTCTCCATTACTAATCTCCTTTTCTATTTTTCCTCTGTCTTATTTTTTGTATTGTAAAGTCCATGTCTGGATTCCTTTGCCTGTATTTCTCTTCATATATCTTTGGTGCTGCTCTTTTTGTATTGGTTAGTTTTGCTTTCTTTTTTGCATAAATATTACACCATATTAAATCTCTTTCTTTCCCATGTCCATATGTCTTCTGCAGGTGTTTCCTGATTTTCCTTTCTCTCCCTACTTTGGTGACTCACTCCATCCTGCTGTGATGTAACCTATGCTAGGCCTTCTACATCAAATCCTTCACTTTGCAGCCACTCCATAACTTCAACTTCTGCTATACTAATCTTCTTTTCTACATTCCATCTTTGTGGTGATATTTTTTTATTGTGAAACTTTCAATATCTGGATGCCTTTGCCTGTATTTCTCTTCAAATGTCTTTGGGGCTGCCTTCTTCACATTGATTAATTTGACTTTCTCCTTTGCATAAATATTGCACCATATCAAATCTCTTTCTTTCCCATGTCCATATTTCTTTTTTATACTTTTTCAAATATCGCTTGGTTTTGTTGTTTATATTTTCGCACTTCCTCAGATGTTTCTTTTTCCAAATGGGTCAAGGCTTCGTGATCTATATACTGTTTCACAAATCTGTTGAATCAGTGAACACACATTTTCATTTGAAGCTTTTGACAGTTTTTCATGTGGAAGTATATTTCTTTCCTCTAATTTTTCTCTTAATCGTTTTGTATATCTTGTCTGGAAATTCTGGGCTTTTTGCATAATAGCACCAATACACAATTTCTTTCTTATCCTCACTAGTCCAGTTTATCCTCTTTATGGCTCTTCTTTGGCCTATCAGTTTTTGTGGTTTTTGTGGACTGCTACTTCTGCAACAGGGGGGCCATCCTCCTGGGCTTGCTCTGGCCCCATTGTAGGAATGTTTCCATATTTTGGGGATTCTATGCTGTCATCTTTGTTGTTCTTGTTTCACTGTTGTAGTCATCACATTTGGGTTATCTGCTTGCAGTAGCCCTCAGTCGGCCTGATTAACAAAGTCTTGGGTCCTGCATTGGTTGCTTTCTCTTCTTCCATGACGTCAGGTAGTCAGGGGTATAAAACATTCAGCCGATGCCATTACATCAGTCTTTCTTGCCGTACAGTGCCTGAAGTAGAAGCAGTTCACAAGTGCCAGTCGGCCGACTCCTGAAATTTTCGTTTTCGAGTTTCAGAACCAAAGTCTTCAACTAAAGCCAAGTACCCCGTTGGGGAAACTTTTTTTCTTGTTCTAAACCGATGTCAGTAAAACTAAATAATTGCATTTCTTGTGGAACGCAAATACCTCATAAAGATTTTCAGTCGTACTGTATTCCATGCCTAGGCTCTGACAACGACGTACCTCACTGTCGGTTTTGTATCTTATTTAAACAACTAACTATCCGTCGTCGATATATTTTCGTTTCTAAATATTGTGGTGCTTGGTTCAATTATCCAGATATGCCTTCGGTAAGCAATCAGACTACCAACATTCTGACAAAACGCAAAGATAAAGACAGAGACAGGCCGCCTAGGTTCAAAGCTGCTGACGACACTGCTCCTAAGCCAGTCGCTGGTACTCATTGAGGCACTTTCGCAGCCCCTGATACCAGCTACTTAAGATTCACAGGCCGCTACTGAGACCCATTCAGAGTCCGGTATGCCGTGAGATGCTTTAGCTGTGGAACCTGCGGATGTCTGTACCTTGGATGGGTCCGGCATCAGCTTCTGAGGGTGTATTCAGGCCTACAGACTTGCATATTAAACAACGCCATCTTCCTCTTCAAGGCCTAAAAGTCGAACCATGCCTAGAAAACCAACACCCACACCGCATGGTCAGGTCTCTATGCCTAAAAAACAAATAAGAATGGCTGAAGACCTTATTACTTTAATCAGGGGAAGCCAACCTTCCCCCTCTGAGACCTAGAATTGAATTTGCTTTTGATACTTCTGACCAGGATTCTGAAATTTCTGTTTCCTCTGATGACCAGGATTTACCCTTATCTACCTATGAGGATTCAGATGCTGAGTACTCTATTCCCTCTGCCCCCCCCCCCCCCGAGGATTTCTCTTTTATTGAAACTTTGCATACTCTTAGGGAGCATTTTCATTGAGGAAAATCAGGATTTCTCTGATTCTAAAAAGAGGCTTAGGGATTTCTTACTCCTGCCCCAGCACAGGCCTTTAGCTCTCTGTCCTGTACTAGACATTGTTGTTGATGCCTTTTCGGGATCTAGCTTGGCCCCTGACTCTCTACCTCCCAGAAAACTTGATAGATATTACAGGGTTCCTGACTCTCACAAGTTCCTTTTCAAAAATCCTGCTGCGGATCCTGAGACCATTTCACAGGGACCCAAGGGCATTAAAGCTACTACTGCCAAAAATCCTACCCCTTCTGATAGAGAGACTTCAAGGCGCTGGATAAATGGGGTAAGAAGGTATACACTTCTGCAACCTTGGCCATTAGGGCCTTAAACTGCCAGTTTCATATGTTAAAGTATCAGCAACATATTATTGGATTGCTTAAACAGAAAATGATGATTCCTGATTGTGCTGAAAATAAGGATTTACAGGATTTAATGCATTCTTCTGAACAGGTTGGAGAACGTACTTTGCAATGTGGTTTTGATTCACTAGAAGCATCTTGCAGGGCTGCTGTCACTGGATCTGTACTAAGAAGGCATGCTTGGCTTAAAGAGCAATCCTTGCCAGATCATGTTAAAGCTAAATTACTGGATGCTCCCTTAAGTCAGGACTGCCTGTTTGGCAACAAGGCAGAAGTAGTTCTTAAAAAGATGGAGGAAAAAGATAAATCCATGCAAACTGTTAAAGATTTCTTACAAGTACAACCTCCAAGATTTAGTAGGCATTGGCCCTCTAAGAATTGGTCCTTTCCTGCCTCTTCCAGGCCTTCTCAGTCCAAACCCAGATCCAGCAGAACACCCAGGCTTCAGTCCCAGGGTACGCACAGGACTAAGCAGTGGGGGGCCCCCACTTCCAAATCTGGGAGTAGTAAAACTCCCCCCTATGGTAAAGTGTCTCAATGACTTAACTTTAAAACTTCCAAACACTTCTCAACTGACTGCCCCTTTGGGGGTTAAGATTGTTCTACATGCAAAAAGCATCCCAAGGATGCAGATTTCACTTCCACATGTTGCCAACCCCAAAAGGTTGGCCAGATCTACCCCCAAATCAGTAGGCAGAGGCTCAAAAGCAAGTACTCTTTCTCTTAAGCATAAAGGCTATTCAGACTGTACCAGAAGAGGAAAAGGGACAATGTTTCTACTCAAGACTTTTCCTGGTACCCAGAAAAGACAATTAATGGAGTCCTATCCCTGGACCTGTCTACTTTAAACACCTTTTTGATGATTCCAAAATTCAAGATGCGAACTCTTCACCAGTTGCTTACTTATGCTAGGCAAAAATGCCTGGTTGGCAACACTCGATTTAAAGGAAGCATACCTGCACATCCCAATCAAGGAATCTTGCAGAAGATGCCTACACTTCAAAGCAGGCTACATGCACTATCAGTTCTCTGCACTGCCCTTTGTGAATACCCTAGGCGCAGTAGATAAGCCAAAGTGCCTAGCTCCAGTCATTGCGTTTTGCAGGCAAAGAAATATTCAGATGTACCCATACCTGGACGATTGTCTAATTCAGGCAGAAAGCCAGGACATACTTTTGAATCATCTGGCTTTTGTACAAAGGGTGCTAACTTGTCTGGAGTACACCATAAACGAAAATAAATCACACCTGGTACCCTGTCAGCAAAGTATATTCCTGGGAGCAAGCTTGAATACAACTTCCCAGATGGCTTTCCTCACACCAGAGAAACAAATTAATTTGACAACCTACTTCAAACTAGTGGCCACAAAAACCCAGCTGTCTGCAAGTTAAATACTGCAAGCTTTGGGGTTCATGGCCTCCTGCATTCTTCTAATTCCATATGCAAGACTGCATATGAGTAAACTACAATGGTATCTAAAAAGCCTATGGTGTCAACATTCTCAGGATTTAGAAGCAATGATTCCTGTCATACCTTGCCTATGGTTAGAGTTCCTTTGGTGGGCAGAGGCCTGCCACCAAAACAAGGGACTGCCATTCACTCTACCCCATGCCGCCTAAACTTTAACAGATGGATCAGACTATGGATGGGGGGCTCACATGGCAGGGAAGTGCATTCAGGGCAAATGGAACCCAGTCAAATGCACCTGCATATCAATCAAAAAGAAATGTTAGCTGTACAGAATGCTCTGAAAGCCTTCAAGGACCACATTCTTGCAGGACAATTAATGGTAAAGGCGGACAATACCACTGTTATGTGGTACATAAACATGCAAGGGGTTACCCATTCTTACCCCTGTGTAGACTAGCCATGGCACTGTGAAACACGGCATTGAGCTACCAAGTGCATGTACAAGCTCAATTCCTGCCAGGAAAACTAAATGCACTGGCAGACGGACTAAGCAGAAACCTCATGGACCGACACAAGTGGAAACTGGAACCAAAGACTTTCCACATGTTGACAAACAAATGGGGGAGCCCAGATATAGACCTGTTTGCCTCCCCACAGAACTACCAATTAGACAACTTTTACACAAGGACTCCCCACAAACAAGCTTGGAGAGTGGATGCTCTGTCCTTCCACTGGAAAAACCTATCAGTTTATGCCTTTCCTCCTCTGCCTCTCCTCTCCTCTCCAAAGTACTAAAGATCAAACAGGACAAACCAAGGACGATTTTGATTGCACCAGACTGGCCACGCCAACACTGGTACCCCCTCTTGCGCAGTGTCACTGTTGGCCCCATGGCTCCTGCCTCAGATCCCTACCCTGTTGTCTCAGCAGGAAAAGCAGATTCTGCACCCTCTGCTTCAAACCCTGAACCTAGCAGCCTGGCTAATTACCTAATCTCTCCTTTACCATCCCTCAGTAAACCAGTGATGGATATCATTTTAGAGGCAAGGAGGCCTAGTACTAGATATTCTTGTGCTGAAAAATGGAAAAGATTCTGTGCTTGGAACCAATCTCAAGGGATGAGCACAGCAGCGCCCAACTTACCTCAGATTCTACAATAATTGACTGAGATGCTACACAAGGGCCTTTCTTTTTCCTCCATCAAAATTCACGCCTCAGCCATTTCAGCTCCTTATAACACAGAACCTCCCCTCTTCTCTCATCCACTGCTCAAGCAGATGTTCATCGTGTTACCCTGCTGCAGTCATCACAGTTGGGTTATCCTGCCGTCAGGCGGTCCCGCAGTCAGCCCCAATTCCAAAGTCTTGGTCTGGCGTCGGTTGCTGTCGCTTCTTCCCTGACGTCAGTGCGTCAGGGGTATACAAGAGGGATCCGCCATTTTCTTCAGTCTTTCTTTCCGCGCGGTGCCCGAAGCAGAAGCAGTTCGCAAGTGCCGGTCGACCGACACCTGAGATTTTTGATTTGAATTTCAGTCCGAAGTCTTGAATAAAGCTAAGTACCCCATTGGGGAACATTTTCTTGCCTCAGTCCGATGTCAGAAAAAGTTAACAATTGCATTTCTTGTGGGAAGCAAATACCTCATAAGGACTTCCATTCCTATTGTATTCCTTGCCTAGGCCCAGACCACGATGTCACAGGTTGTCGGTTTTGCGCTAGTTTTAATAAACGCACTATCAAACGCCGTTTTGACTTCGCACGGCATTATTCTGGTAGGAAATTCAATTATATCATGCTGTCGGAGCAGCCGATGACAGCTATTCTTAAAAAAACGCAGGGATAAGGATAGGCAGCCTAGGAATAAGCCAGACCATGAGGCCTCAACTGGGCCTGTCGCCGGTTCTCCGGTTTTCAGTGAGGCGCCCACGCAGCCCCTGACTACTGCAGAGCTGGAACCCCAGACAGCTGCCGACTCCCACGTGGAGTCTAAGAGGCTGACGCAGCCATCTTCCGACACCGGAGCAGATTTAGACACCGGTGCAGTGGAAACGCCTTCGTTGCAGAAGGTGTCTTCAGACAAGACTACTCACCATTAAATCTCATGCAAAACTTAAAACTCCTTTAAAACCTAAGAAAACTGTTAATCGGTCTACAGGTCAAGGCCCCATGCCTAAGAAACAGATGCTTAAGATGGCTGAAGAGTTAATTACCCTTATCAGGGGTTCCCGTCCCCCTTCTGATAAAAGACCAAGACAAGAGGAGGATTATGCATCCTCTGACCAGGTTTCTCTCTCCTCAGATTCTTCTGAGGAACAGGATTACACTTTTCCACCTTATGAGGATTCTGATGCTGAAGACTCTATTCCCTCAGCATCTCCCCCTGAAGACTACTCCTTTGGGGAAACATTAACATTTCCACTGGGAAGGCCAGGATTACTCAGATTCTAAGAAAAGGCTCAGAGAGTTCCTTCTATTACCCCAGCACAGACCTCTTGCTATTCCTCCTGTTTTAGATATTGTGGATGATGTCTACTTGGAGTCTAGTTTAAATCCAGACTCTGTACCTCCTGCTCCAGCCAAACCAGACAGATGCTACAGAGTACCTGACTCTCACAAATTCCTTTAAAAGCCCTGTAGCTGACCCAGAAACCATATCCCAAGGTCCTAAGGGGGCAAAAGCTTCTATGGCTAAAAATCATGTGCCCTCTGAAAGAGATTCCAGAGTCCTAGATAGATGGGGAAAGAAAATATACACCTCTGCAACTCTGGCTATGAGAGCATTAAATTGCCAGTTTCACATGTTGAAATATCAACAATTCCTGATATCTCAGTTAAAACAAAAAATGAGCACACACTCAGAACAGCCTGAGTTCAAGGAAATGCAGATCTGTTGCATGCAACTGAACAGGTGGGCAAGCATACTTTACAATGCGGATTTGATTCACTGGAAGCTTCCTGTAGAGCAGCTGTTACTGGCTCAGTCATTCGTAGACATGCTTGGTTAAAAGAGCAAACCCTCCCTGACCATGTTAAAGCAAAATTATTAGATGCACCTTTACAACATGATGTATTATTTGGTGTCAAAGCAGAAGAGGTTTTAAAGAAAATGGAGGATAAGGCTAAATCTATGCAAACGGTCAAGGATTTCTTGCAGGTACAACCCCATCGCTTCAGCAGAAATTGGCTAACAAAAAATTGGTCCTTTCCAGCTTCAGACAGATCACAGAGGGGCAAATACAGACGCCCAAGGGGCAGAGGTCAGTCACAGGGCCCTTACAAACCTCGCCAATGGGGTTCTGCTACCCAGAAAGGAGGAGAAGACAGGCCCCAAGCTAACAGAAGGGCAGACACAATGACTGCATCCTCAAACTACCAAGCAATTCTCTCCTGGCAACACCCTTGGGAGGAAAACTACCATTTTTTGCAGACAACTGGCACATCATCACAAAAGACAAATGGGTTCTAAACATTGTCTCTCAAGGATACAGATTCCACTTTCATACCTTACCAAGGATCAAAGGAATGCCAACCATGCCACCAAATCAATGGGCAGAGGCACAAAAACAAATTACAGCTCTCATGAATATGAGAGCCATTCAACAGGTACCTACACAGAAGCAGGGACAAGGATTTTACTCAAGACTCTTCCTAGTTCCAAGAAAGGACAAAGCATGGAGACCCATTCTGGATCTTTCAGTTCTGAACACCTATCTGCAAGTACCAAAATTCAAGATGCTAACACTACAGCAGCAGCTTCCCATGCTGGGCAAGAATGCTTGGCTAGTCACTTTGGACCTCAAGGAGGCATACCTGCATGTCCCTATCAGATAAAATTGCAGAAGATACCTCCGCTTCATTGCAGGTTCAACGCATTACCAATTCTCTGCACTGCCCTTTGGCTTATCTACTGCGCCCAGGGTATTCACAAAATGCCTGGCACCAGTAATTGCATACTACAGACAAAGAGGAATTCAAATATACCCATACCTGGACGACTGTCTTATTCAAGCAAAAAGCAAGGACATTCTTTTGCAGCATCTGGCATTTGTCAAACACCTTCTAA